>NC_089791.1:71609586-71627086 GCF_040412425.1 Macrobrachium rosenbergii | reverse complement strand
CTTCATATAGGCTATTAGGAAACATTATAATTTTCATTTATAGAGTATAATTCAGAAGATAGGTCTATGTTGTAACATAAAAATGGAAGAAAATGTCTGTAAAGTTGTAGGCCTACTGTTCTCTTTTTTTATGACTAACTACTCTCTATTGAATTGTCTGTCATTTGAAATAATATTTTCTGTGAAGAGATATGCTGAAAATAACATCGCGACTTCAAGGCGTAGTGGCAGAATATCAGCTGGGTCATGGGGATGGATGGCTGCCAGTGGACCGGGAGGGCTAATTGCCATCGATGACCGTTTCGGAACACCAATGAATGTATCGAAATTTTACGGGACATTTTAGTACCCTCAGTTCGAAAACTATTATTGCCGTATCCCATGCTAGTATATATCGCCATAGACAATTTTGCGGTCCACAATGCAGAGGTTGTAAAGCAGTGGTTCCAGCAGAATCCATACGTGGTTCGAACTGACTGGCCTGCCAAGTCTGCAGATCTGAACCCAATAGAAAACTTAAGGGCCTACATGACCCAACAATAGGGTGTTAATCGTACTTACACCAAAGAGAACCTTATAAAGCATGCAATAGATATTTGGGAAAACTTAGGGCCAAAGAGGGGGAGCAGCAAATACTTGCGAAGTCCTTGTTGCATCAATGCCAAATAGGATAAGATGCGTGCTAGATGCACGAGGATCCTCTACAAAGTTTTAATGAGTTATGCTGCCTTTTCATATGATGTGACCAATTTTATCATTTTATTCTCCTTAGTTTAACAGTGTAATTTTGTATTTGACTTCATTTCGGCTCATTTACTACTCTAACATTTTCTTATTCATGTGAATCCATACGTACTTATAGGCCTATGTTAGGACTGAATTCCTACTTAATTCATCTCTTTATATATATATATATATATATATATATATATATATATATATATATATATATATATATATATATATATATATATATATATATATATATACACCTCACCTACTAATATGGATGTGTTTATTTTCATTTGTTTGTTAGCTTTACTCCTTATTTGACTGCATTACAACTTCCTGGATTTCTACTTTTTTTTTCTTATGTGTATATATACAGTATATATATATATATATATATATATATATATATATATATATATATATATATATAATTTAGTTTTTATTGTAAATATCGGATATAGACTTAAATGAGAAAATTACCTTTCATATTTTCTAACCTTTCAGCTACATATAATACGTGTGAAACTGATTCTAATTAATTTCTGTTTAGGTAAAATGAATATCTACATCAAGATTAACCCAAGAATGCTTTTATGAAAGTAATTCTTTTGTCCTAATGTATTCTTCAGCTTTGACTCCCACAGCTTTCCGCCTTGTGCGAATGAAACAGGATGACATGCGAGGAATTAGATTGAAGAAAGACTAAATTGTTTTAGTCTGATTTCTTATGTTGGTTTTTAACATGAGATAGCTAGGTCTGAGTAAATTATGCTAAGCACTAATGAAAAGGATAAGAACAAAGGAGAACTTTGTCAATAAAAAATAATAACGGGAATAATCAAATAAAGCAGATTAATATAGATATTGTCGGTTTAAACATTCATTCACATGACACATCCGAGAGAGATACTGCTGAAAATAGGCCTACTGTAGGTAATCAGGTGTCAGAATCGGAAGTCAAATTTAGGCCGACTAAATGTGCCATGCCAATTATTTCATTGATCAAAGGACAAAATTAGTTGAATTACACTTTGCTATTAAAGAATATTGACAGGCTTCATTATTATTGATCGGATGTAGGCTACGAACGACGACACACCAGTACTGTACGATACGTTGGGTCATCGTCAAGACTCTAGCAGAAGCAAAGCCAAATTCCAATTGCTTCTGAGGCTGTCACGATTGAAAAGCAAATAATATGGCACCCGCATGTGGCAATATTTCCATAACGAACGATGAATAAAGAAACTGCGCCAATTTTTCTTTGGCCGACTGTACATATAGCCTATGTATATACATCGGGAAGGAGCAACTCAACGCCGCCGACTCACCACCGCCGACTCGGCGCCAGGACAACTCACCACCGGCTAACTCAACACCAGGACAACTCAACGCCAGGACAAATAAAATGAACTTATTGATGGTCATTTTAAAGCATAGCTTTTTAAAACAGAATAAAAATAATAATTTATTAAGGATCAATTTATAATACAGTTCATCTCAAATATTCAGTAGGAGATCGTTGTGAAAAAGAAGTAACAATCTTCAAAATTCTATCATCTGCCTTCACACACTTCTTCAATTAACCACTCGCCACAAGCCAAGTCAGCACTTACGAGTTTCGGAACAACAAAAAAGATAAATGAAATGCTAAATACATACCTTTAAGATTAATTTCTTTACAAAAATAATGGTTCGTAAAAGACATTATATAAATATATATATATATATATATATATATATATATATATATATATATATATATATATACATACATACATACATACATACATACATACATACACACACACATTATATATATATATATATATATATATATATATATATATATATATATATATATATATATATATATATATATATATATACACACACACACATATATATATATATATATATATATATATATATATATATATATATATATATATATATATATATATATACATACATACATACATACATACATACACACACACATTATATATATATACGAGGGTAAGTCAAAAAGTTCCAGGAAAAATTCAATATACTCTTTATTTAAGGAAATTCAAACATCATTTTTCTACATATCTACCATCTAACTCTATACACTTTTCAAGGTGCTGTTTCCACCTCTGCAACCCTTCTTTGTAGAAATTTGATTTCTATTAAACCATGTTGAAACTGCATGTTTAGCAGCATCCAAAGATTCAAACCGGACTCCTCTTAAGTGTTCCTTGAGTTTTGGGAACAGGAAAAATCTGAAGGAGCAAGATCAGGACTATAAGGAGGATGTGGAAGAGTTTCCCACCTAAATTTCCGTAGGACTTCTCTTGCAACCCTTGATGAATGTGCTGGAGCGTTATCATGATGGAACAAAATTCTGCGGTGCAACTTTCCTCGACGTTTTTAGCCAATGCAGTCTTCAGTTTTTGCAAAACACCTTTGTAGTAGTTCCCGGTGATTGTTTTTGTCCTTCAAGGAAATCAATCAAAATCACTCCTTTGGAGTCCCAAAACACTGTTGCCATAACCTTCTGGGCAGATCTCGCCACTTTGAACTTCATTGGTGCAGCTGAACCTCTTGGTAACCATTGCTTTGATTGAATTTACTTTCTGGGTCATATTGATGGATCCAAGTTTCATCTCCAGTAACAATCCGGTCAAAAACTCTGATTCATTTGATTCAATCTTCGTTAAAACTGCAAGAGAAAGTTCAGCTCTTTGATGCAGTTGGTCTTGCGCAACGCTTTTGGGACCCAACGTGCTGAAAGTTTACTAAAACCAAGATTTTCATTTAAAATTGAAAATGCGGAACCATGGAGATCCCAGTTTCATTAGCTATCATATCGATAGTAATCCGACGATCTTCATCCACTAGATTCTGCACCAAAGCCAAATTCTTTCATTTCTTGCAGTCGATGGTCTTCCCTCTCTTGGGTTGTCTTTGAGGTCCTCCCGACCATCCTTAAATCGCTTTATCCAATCATAAACAACGACCATGGAGAAGAATCTCCATAAACTTGTTGCAAAGCTTCAATAATTTTTCCTGGTTTCCAATCAAGCTTGGTCAGAACTTGATGTTAGCTCTCATCTCAAAATTTTAATTTTCCATGGGTTCAAGAAGTTACTTTTCTGAAGCAGATGTTAACACCACGGTAGCAAGAGGATGACTGAGGTAACAAGTTTATATGATCACTACATCACAGATAATTGTTTACCAAGTATTTGGGTAGTTTCATTCCTGTGTAAATACATCATTCAACAATTTTTGCTGGAACTTTTGACTTACCCTCGTATATATATATATATATATATATATATATATATATATATATATATATATATATATATATATATATATATATATATATATAGGTATAGGTGACTTTGATAACATATGATTTCAATACACAATGAAACTTACTGTACATAAATGAAAGTACCTAAATATTTAAAAAGATACAATTCTAAGTACTTGGCAACCGCATTGCGTACGTTGTCGTAAAAACGCGAGTACCAGGACCTGGTTATAAAGTTAAGTATATCTTAGTTTAACCAGACCACTGAGCTCATTAACAGCTCTCCTAGGGCTGGCCCGAAAGATTAGATTTATTTTTACGTGGCTAAGAACCAATTGGTTACCTAGCAACGGGACCTACAGCTTATTGTGGAATCCGAACCACATTATAGCGAGAAATGAATTTCTATCACCAGAAACAAATTTCTCTAATTCTTCACTGGCCGGTCGGAGATTCGAACTCGCAACAGAGTGGTAGCTGAGAACGGAACCTGCTCACCCAGCAAGGAACTAGGACCTGGTTATAGCAGGATTAATAGAGTACATAAAACAAAAACAGTCCATGTGTTGGGAGAACACGTGAATGACTAGGTTTTTCTCATCTATGTTATGCTGTATGTCTGCTTGAAGGCAACGACCGCTCACCTCCCAATTTATAGTCCTATGTTACCATAATCACATATATTTGCTAATGTACTTCCATATAAGCAGATTTATAATAATATGTACATATATATATATATATATATATATATATATATATATATATATATATATATATATATATATATATATATATATATATATATATATATATATATATATATATATATATATATATATATATATATATATATATATATATATACAATGTCTTTACGAACCATAATTTGTGTTCTTATGTTTACAAAAAGACATCTAACTTTTATTGATTGAGTGGAATGCCTTGTAGCAGGGGATTATATTCTTTCAAGCATAACGGGATGGTGAAAGTGAGGAATGTAAGGATGTCATATTTACCGTAATGGTCGGATTATGTATTATATATCTGCCATACCTGAGGCATGGTATTACTTCGAAGTTGAAAATGTAACATTGTATGGCTTGTGAAATAGAAAAGCCATGAAATATAATTATCATATTTCACCTGATAAATTTCCCAATAAATAAACAACACACGTGTGTTGTAGTAAGTTGTTTACAAACTGTGGTTACCCCTATTAGCCTGCAATTACACTGGCCCACCCTCACCTCCCTGTGCCCCGCCCACATAAGTTATAACCCGTTTTCTTCTCAAGGTCATGTGGGAAAGTTTGACGAGGTGTTTTTCCTGTTAGTAAAATTATAGAAAATAAATATTATGTACCGATTGTTTGCAAATAATTCATACAGCGGTAATTTCCTTTTACTACGAAATCGACCTTTTGCCCTTATAGGACTTTATGTATAAATGCCCGAAAAGTTCTCTCTCTCTCTCTCTCTCTCTCTCTCTCTCTCTCTCTCTCATCATCTCCTACCATCCTTATTCGTGCAATAATTGTTCCTAGCTACTGAAAAAAATAGTGTAATTTATACTTGTAGGATTTACGAAAAAATGGTACTTTTACCTGCAAATGTCGTCTTCTGTCAATACATACTTACTGGATATCATGAAAATAAGAAGGAAGAAGCAAATATCTGAACTCTCATCCACTGTGATAAGGCATTTGGATGCAATCACTGATAAACCTTCCCTAAGGGCAAAACAGAAGCCTCGGCAGCATTACCATCGTCACAGTTTGAAATAGAACTGTCATTGTCTCTGAGCACCGTCGCAAATCTCACCCATGTCCACCAACAATGAAAGCCAGACATCAAAATATTATTATAATTCTATAATCTAGCTCAATATGTTGCAGTTTGTGTTGTACTGACGTAGAATAACTTGGACTTGCACGTGGTAACAATTTTAATGCAATAAAAACTGTCATTACGGCGAGAAAAGGCAAACGTATACATACGTGAATAGTGTTTGTGACGAAAAGTAGCCGACCGTACATATACATGAATAGTCTGAGAAGGGTTAATAAATTAAAGTCACGTATTAAAAATTGATCCTTAATAAGTTAATTTTATTTGTCCTGGTGCTGAATCAGCGGTGGTGAGTCGGCGGCGAAGAGTCGTCCTACGCGTTCTAGATGCCCCAATCTTCCAAGCATATATACTATATATATATATATATATATATATATATATATATATATATATATATATATATATATATATATATATATATATATATATATATATATATATATGTAACACATACACACACACATATATATATATATATATATATATATATATATATATATATATATATATATAAATATATATATATATATATATATATATATATATATATATATATATATATATATATATATATATATATATATATATATATATATATATATATATATATATATATATATATATATATATATATATATATATATATATATATATATATATATATATATATATATATATGTTCTAAGATTTCAAAATCGTCATAGGAAATACAAAATTTACATTGTTTAGAATGCTTCCTTATGTTAGAAAACTTCTTCTTACTCAAAGTACACCCTGTTCTGTGGCTAATGCCACGATGAGAGTCAACTAGCACTTTCAGCATCATTTTGGTGGATCCGACGTAAGTCCCGAGATTACATCGGACAAGTACACTTATACACCACCAAAGAACGCATAAGGTTTGGAACAGTGTCTTTAAATCTAAAAAGAGATAAATTGTTCTTGGATTCCTTAGAACGAGTTTGGGATTGAGACAGTAAAAGTATTTCTTTAAAATCTGCCTCAACGTAGTTAAAAATTTTTCATCATTCGTAAAAGGCAAAGAAACATAAAAATCAAGTTTAGTTACTTTAGGTACAGGAATTTTTGGCTGAAATTTATAATTCAAGAATTTTTTGAGATATTTCTCAAATAAAAGTTTAGGGTAGCAGTTATTCTGAAAGTATCTTCTTAGGAACCCAACCTCATTATGAAAAGACAGCCAGTCCGAAGAGAGAGAAAAGGCTCTGCTAAACCTTACTATACTATTAAGCTTAAAATTGTAAAAACATGATTTATAAAAAATTGAACCAAAACCAGTATACGTTTGCTTCCGGGAGACAGAAGTGGAGAAGTGCTGGTTGGATCTGGTGATTAGCACATCTAGGTAAGGAAGGCACTCATGTTCTATCGTAAAAGTAATACTAGGATGGAGATTGTTAGCGAATTATAAAAATTGTTCAGCAGCACATTTACTTTGAAAAAGTAGAAAAGTATCATCAACATACTGTTTTTAATTATAGATATATATATATATATATATATATATATATATATATATATATATATATATATATATATATATATATATATATATATATATATTACACACACACACACATACATATATATATTATATATATATACATATATATTATATATATGTATATATATATTTATTTTTATAATTATATATATATACATATATATATATATATATATATATACATATATATATATATATATATATATATATATATATACGTATAAGTGTATATGTATGTGTATATAGCCTATGTGTATATATGCATATCTATACATATACATATATTATATATATACTATATATATGTATATATATATATATATATATATATATATATTTATATAGGCTATTTATAATATATATTTATATATATATTTATATATATATATATATATATATATATATATATATATATATATATATATATATATACCTATATATATAGATATATATGTATATGTATATATGTATGTGTATACAAAAATATATATACACATACATTTATGTGTATATATGTGTATGTATATATATGTAAATATATGTTGTATATATATGTATGTATATATGTGTATATATTACATATATTTACATATAGACATATACATGTATATATACATATATATGTGTATATATGTATATATATACTGTATATATATGTATATATATATGTTTATATATTTATGTATATATGTATATATGTTTATATATATGTACATATATGTATATATTATGTATATATAGATATGTATATATATGTATGTATATATATGCATATATACTGTATGTATATATATTTCATATATATATTTTTATATATTTCCTGGTGCAGGTAGATTTTAAGTCTCCAGTTTTAGTACTTTACTCTTCAGTGACCTTGTAAGATAACCAGGAGTGTATAAAACAAAAACAAAAGGAGTTATACAGGAGCATAGGGCTCTTTCTCAAAGGGAAGATGCGTGAAACACATGGGTACAAAAATAGGTATATTTTCATAACAGACAATTTCAAAGGAAAACGAATTAAATAAAAGTTAAATTGCTGCTGCAGTTGAAGGTCCTCCAAAGGGGTGGGGGTGGGGAGGAAAAGCTTGTGAGTGCCAGGAATGCGGACCAAGGAGAATTCTGCTACTATCGTCCTTCTGAAACGATATGGAACACAGGTTATGGTCCAAGGCTGGAATTGGGCAATGCTTTCTACTCGAGGGTGCACTGAGGGTGCCAAGGACAGCCTCGAGGCTTGACTAGTGACTTGAGTAAGGGGGCAGTGAACACGTGGGCTGGGATTGAACCAAGAAATTCAGGGGACAGCCAAGACACGGGCCCAGAAGTCTAATGAATGCACAAGGGCGAAAGTAACGTGACTAAGCAACTCTTTCAGGGTACTTTACCATCCCACAAGAGTGTCCAGCGCTGATGCTGACATTGGGGCTTCATTCCAGTCCTTCCCAAAGGCGTCAGCAAGGGGTCCACGTGTGCTGTAGACAAAGGCCACCCACCAAAGACGTACTTGTGGGTTGTAGATCGGTGGAGTGATGGAGGGGCGCCCTTGTGATGATAAAGGGCTGCAGTATTGGAGTTCTGCTTGCTCTGGGATTGTACTTCACCGTTTGCAAAGGATACTGGCCACGTGGTTGGGTTACAAAACAAGGGACAGCGGTCCACGTGGCTGTGAAGCGGTTGGGGGGGGGAGAGACATCTTAACTTGTAACCTCCTACATTCAGGTCTGATCTGTGTGTGTGTGAGAGCGATGGTAGGGTGTCGTGGCCTTTTATTACTTCTGCTCGGGTGTAGGGTTGACCCCAGGTCGCTGGTCCTGTACCAAAGAGAGAGAGCCCAGCAAGTTACTGCTCTAGGCAAAGATTATGACTCCTGAGTGTGCCTTAATATCCACTGGAATGTCCGGATTTCCACCCTGAACCACCCTGAACCAACCTGAACCAGATTTCACTACCCCTACACAGGTTCAAATAGACAAAGGCCTATCTATTGGCCAAGCAAAACCAGAAAGGAGGGTGTTTTATTAGCTTATTTTGGCGCTAATCTTTACAGCTCCCCTTGCAAGATGACATACGCACCTTCAATTGGGTGCGAATGTCAATAACAGCAAAAATGAGCGAAGAAAACGCTCGACTTTACTCTAGGTTCTGCTTTGCTACAATTGTTAGCTTACTTTACTTGCAAAACTCTGCTGCAATACTGATAAATGACATACTGAAAGGTTACTCTAGGTGCAGAGTACAATTTAGATCATGCAATAAGAAAAGTTTCCTTACTGGATAACAAGTTACTGCTGAAATACTTCATAAATGATGATTCTACAAATGCTTTACTGGCTTTACTTTACTGAGGGTAATAAGGCACTCAACAAATAAACAAAGAACACTTCAAAGGCACAAAAAAAAGATCAACAGAAGATAAAAGACAGGGTGTAAAATGAAAACGAAAGTAAAGCAACTGACGGCTTACTGCTATGCAGGAAATACATGCATGCTGTTAGTTATGCCTTGAAGAGGCGGTATAAATGATAATACAACGTTGGTTTTAAATATCCCCTTTACTAGAGATTGTAATGGCAATACTCAATCCGTATTTTCAATCGACGGACAATAATTGTCTACAAACTCAATGAGTAGCTAATAGCTCAAGAAATCGCTAACTTGACAGGTGACAGATTGCCGCGGGAATGTGACAGCTGGGTGAGCGAGCGAGGCAAAGAGATTATTTGTGGGTTTTAATTCGCTAAACTTAAACAACGCTAAATTTTTTACTTCCACGGCCCACAACTCGCACGCAGGCTATAAATAGATACTCGCTCAAAGTATGAATGGGAAAATAAACAAATGAAAGGGGACTGGACAGGAATAGATTTCTCCACAAAAAAAAAAAAAAAAAAAATAAAAAGAAAACTAAACAGAATTACACAAGAGAAGGGCGTGACCGCTTACTGAAGGGTGAAACACGTCGCTGGTATTACAAAGGTGACGTTAAAACTTGCAAGGGCAGGAGCCTTGTGACTCGAGACTCGTTAACAAATAGGAAAAAAAAGACAAATAAATAAAAAAGTGAACGATATATACAGAAGAGCCAATAATAGTAGAGTCAGATATTTATTGTTTATGTATGAGTTTAATGTCCGTCGCCAATAGATGATGGTCAGGACTATCTCTCAGCCCAAGGGCTGGAAAAGGAAACCCAAAGGGCACGACCCCTTCAGGAAGAGCTGACACGCATGCCCTGTGCCAAGGTATGGGCGCAAGGGCGTGCCACTTCCCACTCGGTATCTGTTACTGCTTCATAGCAAAATGATTTATGCATATAAAGGGAAATGATATCCCATATTTTAACTGCCTCTTGTGGTGATAATTAAAGAAAATCTGAGAGGAAAGAGCGACAGAGAATGATGAAGGATAGAAGTTCCAGAGGAAAGGAAGAAGATAGTGGAGGGCCTTGACATCCTCTTCTGGATGAGAGGTGCCAAGACCTTTGAAAGATGAAGAGGTGACATTGGCTGCTCCAAGCCCTGGGGTGAAGGGCCGGGTGAAAGTACGGCCCCTGAGCCCTCATTCACTATGATGTTGGGATAGAATATCCACAATTTTGTTGTCGGTGCCTTTGATGTGCTCGATTCTCCAGTTATAATGTTGGAGATCGAGGCATCACAGCATTAGTCTTTTGTTCTGGTTACGGAAGGTTTTCAGGTACCTCAAGGGGTTATGGTCTGTGTATACTGTCAGCGGGAACTTGTTACCGGCATGATATGATTCGAAATGTTTCATGACCAGGACCATTCCCAGCAGTTCTTTCTCTATGGTACTGTGACGGGTTTCTGCTGGCTTCAATTTTCTTGCATAGTAAGCGACTGGGTGCCTGACGCCATACTTCTCCTGGAACATTACTGCTCCAGTTCCAACGTCGGTGGCATCAACAGCAAGACAAAAGGGCCGGTTGTAGTCGGGGGTGTGGAGGACCGGCGGAGTGACCAAGATGGCCTTGAGGTGATCATGCACCATCCTGCACTCAACCGTGCACCTGAAGGGCGCTTTCCAATGGAAAAGGTTGGTAATGGGTGCAGCTGCGTTGGCGAAGTTCGGGATGAATCGCCTAAAGTACTGCACCATGCCAATGAATCGTTGGGCATCCTTCTTCGTGTGGGGTAGGCCATATCCTGGATGGCCTGGATATTGGCCACCCTGGGTGCCAGACGCCCGTTTCCTACTTTGTGACCCAGGTAGGTGATCTCCCCGACCCCGAACTGGCACTTCTTGAGATTTATTACTAAAAAACTAGCCTTACTCAGAGCTATTAAAATCTTATCCAGTGTCGCTATATGTTCTTCCCAAGTATGAGCATAAGTGACGATGTCATCAGGGTATACGACGCAGTTTGGAATTCCTGCTAGGATCCTATTCATGAGCCTCTGGAAGCAGCTGGGAGTGTTCTTTAGGTCAAACGGCAAGACCCGGAACTGGTAGTGTCCACTGGGTGTGATAAAGGCTGTCCGAGGGCGAGATTCTCCGACAGGGGAACTTGCCAATACCCCTTCTCCAAATCTATTTAACTCAGATAGGGTGCACTGCCTAGACTATCCAAGCAAGCCTCAATACGTGGAATAGGATAGGGCTCGGGTTCCGTGGCCTCATTGAGCTTCCTAAAGTCGACACACAGTCAATCTCCTCCACCTTCCTTAGGGACTAGAACCACCGGGGAGGCCCAAGGGCTGTAGCTCTGCTCGATGAGGCCAAGGTCGAGTTGGAGCTTGACTTGGTCCTCGATCTGGCAAGCCTTCTCCAGGTTGACCCGGTAATATCCCTGGGCAATAGGTCTTATGCTCTCTCTGATGTTTATTGAGTGTTGCAGGACGTCCGTGCACCCCAAGGAGTCCTGCACAACCTGAGAGTGGCGATGTAATAGCTTCCGGACGTCCTCCCGGTGGGTGGGCTCCAGGCCTGGTGTGATGAGATTCAGGTTCTGCATGACTTCGGAATTGGTTGTAGGGTCCCGGGATTGCCTCGGGATATCTTGCAAACCAATCAATGATCGTGAAGCAATGCATATTCCGGGACTTGCTCCTGATCCGCCCTTGAGGTGTAAAGTAATCTACCACGACGTCCTGAAACGGGACGCCGGCTGAGGGATGTTCCGGAGGGGAGCTTTAGAGACCACCTCATTTGGATTCCCCACCACCTGGCAGGTAGGGCAACATTCCGGAGGCCAGACATGGCCAGCAGAACTTGTTCTCTAGAGCTCGGGTGGTCCTCATCACCCCGAAGTGCTCACTTATGATGTCATGGGCAAGGCCGAGCACCTCCTGATGGAGGGCATGAGAGACCATCACGAGCTTATTCCTAACATGGGCTGGGTCATGTGGGCCCCTGGTGATTTTGTAAAGGATGTCCTTGTCCAGTAGGTGCGCCTCTTGGACGAGGCCTCTATGTCGTCCTCATTCGTAACTGCCTCCTGGCAGAGGTGCTGTAGAGCGACGTCCTCTTTCTGGGTCTCTATCAACCATTCCCTCCTGAGGGAAGCCTGGGACGTGGCAGCCCCAGTGATGAGGAGGGTAGTAGATGGCGCTGGGCCCTCTCCCCACTCTGGAGTTGTGGGCAGCTCTTGTAGCCAGGGGAGGGATCCTAAGGACAGGTCCAGAGGGAGCAGGTGGTCTGCATCCCCTTTGGAGGCCTCGAGAGGAGCATTCGGCTGGGGAGGCTCCAGGCACCTTACAGGTACCAGAGGGTCCCTCCACTGGACCAGGTCCTGACCCAGAAGGAGGGGCTTTCCCTTTGTTAGGGTCTCTGCTACTCTGAAGAGGTGCTCTCTCTCCTGGGAGGAGTCACTCGTAGTGACTTTGAGGCGGACGGTTGGAAGGTCTTTCTTGTCCCCATTTATCCAGAGAATCGTCATCCTCTCTCCTTCTTGAATGACGGCTCCGGGGTGGACTTGGGCGTGGACTATTAGGCTCACCTCTGACCCAGTATCAATAATGTTCTCAAGTTTCTTGGGGGGACTGGACCCATCCAGAGGTGCGACTCTGATGGAATCAAGCCCAATCCACCTGGCGGTTCGTTCAGGGCATGCCACAGTGCCAACAGTCTTAGGTCTGGCACCGAATCTAGAGCATCCTTTGTAAGAGACAGAGAAGTGTCCTGATTGTCCGCAATCCCGGCAGATGGGGGTTCATCACCTGAGTGGGGGCCAGCTCCTGCTGCAGGAGGCGGTTGACTTGTGGGCGCCGGCGGAGGGGGTCGCCCCCGCGGTGGAGGGTGCGAGGACACAGCCCTAGTCCGGCATTGGCTCGAGGAGTACCCCTGCTTCCTGCAATATCCACACACCAGGGGCTTTGGAGATGGCTCGCTCTTGGGTTGAGGGACTCCTGAAAGCCAGGGGGGGGAAGATGAATCTTCTTCTTCAAGGAGCTCTCCTGGGGGTGATGGGTATCCAAGAAATCAGCTAATCTACAGCAATCTGCTAAGGTTGGGGGGCTCCTTCTTGGCGATGTGCGTGGCAAGGGCCAGAGGGGCGTAGAACAGGAAGTGCTCTATCTTCGTTTGTTCAATGGACTCGTTAAGGGTCGTAACCCCCATGGACTCGAACCATTTGGCATGGGCGCTAAGACTGGTAGGCCCAGTCTGCCCAGGTCTTGTTTACTTCCTTAACTTGCCCTCGCCAGCACCTCCTCCAGTGTTCGGGGGTGATTTCGTACACCTTGGAGATAGTCTGGCGGACGACGTCCCAATTTTCTTGCTCCTCCAGCGGGAGAGCTTTGTAAGCAATGAGGGCCTTCCCTCTAAGGAACTTGCCCAACACCAGGGAGAGTTTGGTGGCACTCAGGGGGCAGGCTTTTAGGACTGTCTCAGTGGCATCGAGCCACACCTCGGGCTCGGCCTCCGTCCATTTTGGCATGCAGGTGAGTGCCTGGCTGAAGGCACTCATCCCCTGGGTGGAGGGTGGAGGCGAAGGGCCACGTTGTTGCAGCAGCTCGAGTTCATGGGTGCACTGCTTGTCCTTCTCTTTCCTTTCCATGGCCTCTCTTCTCTCCTGAGCAAGTCTCTCTGCTTTTTTTCTTTTCTCTTGAGCCAGTCTCTCTGCTTCTCTTTTCTCTTGAGCCAGTCTCTTGGCCTCCCTTTCTTTCCTCTCTGTTTCTTCTCTTCTCTCTTGGGCCTGTCTCTCTGCTTCTTCTCTTCTCTCTTTATCTCATCCATCCTCTCCTGTACCCAACCTCTTAGTTCTCCCCTAGAAAGGCCGAGTTCCTTCCCTGAGGTCATGAAGAATTTGAAGTCTTCGCTCTGCTGAGTTCTTGCCGTTATTTTGTAGGTGGGAGAGGACGCAAGTAATACACAAAATTAACTTTCCGGAGTGTAGGACTTGAGCTTGTATGGGAATTTGGAATTTGTCCCAAAGGAAGTATGAATGATCTCCCGCCCTGACACAGCAGGCTACAGCGGGGATTATGAATTGTAATTCTCTGGTCTCCCAAGGTACCGACAAGCAGGTTGACTGGGGACAAGGATTGGCAAATGATTGGTCTCCCAAGGTACCGACAAAGCGGGTTGAGTGGGGACGAGGATTGGCAAATGATTAGACTCCCAAGGTACTGACAAAGCGGGTTGATTGGGGACGAGGAGTGGCAAATGATTGGTCTCCCCAGATATCGACAAAGCGGGTTGATTGGGCAACTGGATTGGGAATAGATTGGTCTCACCAAATTACTGATGAGGCAGGCTGATTGGGGACTGCTCTATCTTTATTTGTTCAATGGACTCGTTGAGGGTCGCATACCCCATGGACTCGAACCATTTGGCGTGGGCACGCTCTGACTGGTAGGCCCAGTCTGCCCAGTCTGGTTTACTTCCTTAACATGCCCTCACCAGCGCTTCCTCCAGTGTTCAGGGATGATTTCGTACACCTTGGAGATAGTCTGGCAGACGACGTCCCAATTTCTTGCTCTTCCAGCGGGAGAGCTTTGTAAGCAATGAGGGCCTTCCCTCTAAGGAACTTGCCCAACACCAGGGAGAGTTCGGTGGCACTCAGGGGGCAGGCCTTTAGGACTGTCCCGGCGGTGTCGAGCCACACCTTGGGCTCGGCCTCCGTCCATTTTGGCATGCAGGCGAGTGCCTGGCTGAAGGCACTCATCCCCTGGGTGGAGGGTGGAGGCGAAGGGCCACGTCGTTGCAGCAGCTCGAGTTCATGGGCACGCTGCTTGTCCTTCTCTTCCCTTTCCGCGGCTTCTCTTCTCTCCTGAGCAAGTCTCCCTCTTTTTTTCTTTTCTCTTGAGCCAGTCTCTCTGCTTCTTCTCTTTTCTCTTGAGCCAGTCTCTCGGCCTCCCTTTCTTTCCTCTCTGCTTCTTCTCTTCTCTCTTGGGCCTGCCTTTTGGCCTCCCTTTCTTTCTTTATCTCATCCATCCTCTCCTGTACCCAGCCTCTTAGTTCTCCCCCAGAAAGGCCGAGTTCCTTCCCTGAGGTCATGAAGAATTTGAAATCTTTGCTCTGCTGAGTTCTTGCCGTCATTTTGTGGGTTGGGAGAGGACACAAGTAATACACAAAATTAACTTTCCAGAGTATAGGACGTGAGCTTGTATGGGAATTTGGAATTTGTCCCAAAGAACGTATGAATGATCTCCTGCCCTGACGCAGCACGCTACAGCGGGGATTAGGAACTGGAATTCTCTGGTCTCCCAAGGTACCGACAGAGAGGGTCGATTGGCGACAAGGATTGGCAAATGATTGGTCTCCCAAGGTACCGATAAAGCGGGTTGAGTGGGGACGAGGATTGGCAAATGATTGGTCTCCCCAGATACCGACAAAGCAGGTTGATTGGGGGACTGGATTGGAAATGGATTGGTCTCACCAAATTACCGATGAGGCGGGCTGATTGGAGACTGGATTGGAAATGGATTGGTCTCACCAAATTACCGACGAGGCAGGCTGATTGGGGACTGGATTGGAAATGGATTGGTCTCACCAAATTGCTGACGAGGAGGGCTGACTGGGGACTGGATTAGAAATAACTTGGTCTCCCAAAGTACCGACAGAGTGGGGCAATTGGGGACGAGGATTGGAAATTGATTGGTCTCCCTAAAATAGTTCCCGCACAGACGACGTCTGATTAGCGAGAGCGCAAGTCTTTTTTTTACATTTAATGATATACGGGAGAAGTTTATTCTCAATAGCAATTAGGTGGGTGGTAAGCCCAAATTCATAATAAATATGCAACACACAGTAGTAGTAAAAGCACAACGCAAAAAAAAAACAAAACATATAATGTCAGACCCCCCAATAATACAACCAATTTTGCAGAACGAGCCGAGGGAAAACAAAAGGAAATTAAACAAACAAAGTCTCACACCTCCCTATCTGTTATTTATAGGCTGGGGGCCAGCTTTCAGCGATGGAAGGAATGAATGAAGTTAATGTTTGCAAACAGACGCGGTATTTCCCCGAACGCGAGGGGAAGAAACAACGTTTATTGAACTCTACTAGTTCTTTGCTGTGCCTAGTATGAAATAAGATTTTGCCCAATTGCTAGATGAGAGAGAGGGTAATGAGTCAGCGATGTTCATCTGACTTTTCGAACACGTGTTTGCAGTCGATTTCTGCACCTACTTAAATATTCGATTTCGAAATCACATCTGTTTTCACAGGAGGAATACACGCACTATTCCTTTAATGGGTCAGAGCCTAAATAACCTATTTGAATGGCGTGCAAGCCATGTGCAAAGGCTTTCAAAAGCTAAATTTCGGCGATCCTCTCTCTCTTGTTTTCCTTTGGCATGCGCCCTAATATAAAAAAATTTCTAGGTTTAGTCACGTTTGCTAAAATTTCCTACTCTAAATAAACACAGTTTACTTACACAGAATTTCCTTGGCCTGTTGTGCTGGCTTTTCAAAGGTTCGTAATCTGTCTTGTATCCAGCTTAGCTGAGCTAATTGCTGATTTTACAGATTGCAACACAAACTACAGGAGGGGCGGGGGATGCAATCGTTACGAGAATCACTGGTCAGGTCGCCATTTTTATATGTTTCCTGGTGCAGGTAGATTTTAAGTCTCCAATTTTAGTGCTTTACTCTACAGTGACCTTGTAAGATAACCAGG
>NC_089791.1:71462086-71607086 GCF_040412425.1 Macrobrachium rosenbergii | reverse complement strand
ACATACCAACTCGGTCATATGACAGAGCCAATATCGTGTGTTCATCAAGTTAACTGCAGATGTAACGAAGTATTTGCTGAGTACAACGATTCTGCAACTGATGGCTTGCCCCAGTTCCATCTTACAGCTAACTCTCTTTCATCACACTATATAACACAGTAATGTTAAAGCGGCCGTATTTTTCTGAAATAGTGCTCGGCCAACCCATAAGAGCGTCTCGCTCTCCTAATGGCTAACTAAAACAAAAGCATATGTATAAAACATAACAAATAGAGCTATGCTCAATTAGCAATGTCTACTGAACTGCAGTTTTAAGTACTGCTCTCATGACGTACTTGCAAAGTCACTGGGGTCATTTTCTTAGAGCCCTTGCATTTAGTCTTACAAGCACAAATAAGCTTGACTACTCCCACAACAAGAATTATCAGTAAAATAGCCACTAGAATTACCAAGATGGATGGCATAAAATATTGCTGATACTCGACCAACAATGGATCATTGTCTTCTTCTAACGGTGGAACAGTTATCGGCACCCCTGTTGAAGGTACTGGAACTACATCATGATCATTATGCATATGACGCATGAATATCTTCTCGGAACTGTTGAACACAGCACGGCTAAGTACGAGAAAGCCTGTGGACAATACTCTGCAAGAAGCGTCAAACAGCTTGGATCCTTGAAGACTGAAGGACGTCGACTTGTTACCTCGGCACATCGTCGTAACAGGACATTCTTTGCAGTAAATGGCAGTAAGAGTTCTGGTGGTGATCATGTGGTATTCATGTGGAAACCGTATAAAGTCACATTCTGTCGGAGTCTGTCTATGAACTAATGATAATTCACAACCACCCACAGATACAACTCGCAATTGGAAAACATTACTGTCACACACATACTTCCCCCTAACCAAGGTACAACCTGTCTTATAATCAACTCCCGAACCTTGATATTGATCTCCCAAAATGAACATGGTCTCTAATCCATCCCATGTCACTACTAAGTCTCTAAAAGCACTAGGAAAAGGTCTAATAATAAAACTAAGAAAAGGCTTCATTGTACTGACAGGAACGTATACTATTAATCCCCGATCAGACAATCTCACCCTCAAAACATTATAATATAAATACAAATCTCCTCCCGTGAACAATACTTTCGCCCCATGTAGATAAGCGGAATTCTTTAGAACATTTTCTAAGTATCCTAAAGGTAATACATCACCATACACACGACCATCTGCTGCAGCAATAATTGCTTTTATCTGCATTTGCATTTCTGTCCTTAGAGAATCAGTTTCTTTCTCAATATTAAGAAAAGTATGTTGGATCATAAGAAGTGCTATTGTCACATCAAGATCTTCTTTCAAAACTTCTACTGTAACTGACAAATCATTCAAAGACTGTCTCATTGTTTCAAAACTACTTCTCAACTTCTCATTACTTTCTTGCAATTTATTTAACTGTTTCCCCTGAGCTATTAAGTCTCTTTGCACTTCTACTTTGACTAAACTTCCAATGGACATCCCTCCAATCGCAGCAATCACGCCAACACCTAAAAGAACTAAAGGTGCTGCTCTTTTACTTCTCCTATTCTGTATAGAAGGTGAATTTCCTGGAGTAACGTCAGGAATCCATTCTAACGTTTTATCTATCCCTTTATCAACTCTATCTAACGTTATTCTTATTTCTTTCATTAATCTAGTTAAAGGGACTGGTAAAGTTCTCTTATTCTCTACTTCATCTAGCGTCTTTCTCATTTGTTGTAACCTATTCTTAGAATTACTCAATTCCTCTCTGGCTGATCCTATCTTGTCAAATTCCACACTTATGGTCACTTGGTCCGAAGCTAACCAGACTTCATGATCTTCTTCAACCACTACCCCTGGTCCTAAACGAGCTTCCTGTGACCCCCAGGTTACTGTACCCAACAGGACTATCACTAAGAACTTCAGCATCTAGAATAAACAAGAGACAAAAAAAAACAATAAATACCATATATATACAAATATGAACATATTTATCCTCTAATTATATACAAATGTTCCATTACATCCCAACTTTCTTTAACTTTGAAATATGAGTTAATTTCGTCACACCAGTATTTACATCTTTTACTACAAATCTATTCCCTTTTTTGATCTCTACAATCTCAAAAGGTCCATGGAACTTCGGACTTAATTTATAATTCAGATCATTCCGAACATTCACTTTAACAAACACTCTATCACCCATAGAAAAAGCTACTCCCCTCGATTTCGCGTTACTTTTCTCTACCATTGCACGCGAACTAAGTTCAAGTTCTTTACTGATACGTGCAAATCTTTCTCTCGCTGTATTTATCAACGAAGTAACCGTAACATCGCCCTTAACTCGCTCTGGTAACAAATCAAAAGGTCCTTTCAACTTGTACCCATACAAAGCTTCTGCTGGAGATATCTTAATTGTGTCATTCACCATAGTATTGATACTATATCGCACTTCATCCAAAGATCTGTCCCAATGTGTATCGGAACCACCCACTGTCATGCGTAAAGCTTCGATTATTTTCCGATTCGCCCTCTCACATAACCCGTTCGCTTCTGGTCTATACGGGATTATAGATACTTTCTTTATTCCCAGTAAGTTAGCAAGACCGTCTAAAGTCTTATTAATAAATTCCCTACCATTGTCTGTGATCAGACATTCAGGAACACCATATCTACAAATTATCCCCTTAAAGAACGCTATAGCAACTTCCTCAGCTGACTTGTATTTCAGTGGGAAAATCTCGACAAAACGAGTTAACTCGTCAACAACTACTAATAGACGTCTATATCCATAAGCAGATTCTGAGAAGTTACCCAGAATATCCATATGCACTCTCTGAAACGGCCTATTTGGTATGGGATATGAACCCAAACGACACGACACCGTCGTCGCCGGCTTATTCACATTGCAAACAGTGCAACTCTTCACAAAGGCCTCCACTGCGGAAAACATATTTTTCCAAAAGAACTTTGACCTCACGTTTTCATACGTCTTGTCCACACCTAAATGAGGAGAACCAAATTTACAATGTACAATGTCTAGAACTTGTGGCACTAGACTCTCTGGCACGATGATTTGTGTAATTTCACCCATGCTTAGAGTACTTAAGAAAGTTATACTTAACTTTCCTAACTAATAAATTATTCTCCAACTCTAGTCCAGAAAAAGGCAACTTATACCCTTTCTTCGGTGAAACTCCCCTGAGAAACGCCTTAGCATCTGATAGTAATTTATCTTCATCTTGCTTCTGTTCGAGCAAGGGTATGTCCCAAGTGATATTTTCACCAGTAACATAACACACAACGTTTCCCTCAACATCACGAACAACAATCTCTTCCGAGACTGCCGACTCACTATTTCTCCCCGAAGTATGCACTGTAGAAATGTGTATGTCCTCTACATGCGATATCTCAGAACTACTAGTATCCGAGACATTAGACACCAAATGTCTACTCTCGTCTTCCACATAGGATTCGGTCCGTACTCCCTCATCCTCAACTGGAAAATATCTGCTCAATGCATCTGCAACCACATTATGCTTACCTTCAATGTATTTGAGGCTTGCATCAAAATCTCTCAACGTCAAAAACCAACGTGCTCTCTTGGGCGATAAATTTGGCTTATTAAAAAGCTCTAGCAATGGTTGATGATCTGTAAAAATCTCAACTTTATTTCCCAACAACAACATCTTGAAATGAACAAGGCTAGAGATGACTGCGAAAGCCTCCTTGTCCACAACTGACATCAGCCTTTCGTTACTACCACGCGTTTTGAACTTTCTGCTATAAAAAGCAATTGGGTGTAATTTTCCCTCAAATTTCTTTTTCAAACACGCACCTATACCTTCCTGACTCGCGTCAGTCACCAAGGTGAACGGTTGACTAAAATCTGGAAACTTCAAAACAGGTGGGTTCACTAAAGCATTCTTAAGCTTCTCAAAAGCTAATTGCTGACTGTCACTACAAACAAATTTAACGTCTTCCTGTAATAGATCTGTCAATGGAGACGCTATTGTAGAAAAATTCCACACAAAACGGCGAAAGAAACCTGACATACCTAGGAATGAACGAATCTGCTTCCTGGTTTTGGGAACTGGAAAACTCACGATAGCTTTAACTTTGTCATCATTCACTCTGACTCCTTCTTTAGAGATAACATGACCAAGGTAAACAATTTCTTTCATCAGAAACTCACATTTAGCCAATTTGACTTTTAATCCAGCGAACCTTAATCGCTTGAGGACTTCTTTTAACACCTTTAGATGTTCTTCCTTAAACTCTTCAAAATCAATTACGTAAGTACCCTTGTGATATTTTTTCACTGAGTCTTGATAGCTTACTAATTCTACTGTAGTTACGCCTGCGACTGAAACTTCATTTACTGACACCGAATACTCACAACGTCTTTGAATTTCTCGGTTCCCGACAACGCATACTTGAGAAGGAAACTTTTTCTCTTTCACCGACACTTTAATCAATGTAGGAACTCGTGGGTGCAATTCAATATCTTCTAACAAAAATCCTTTGAAAGACTTTTGCGGAATGTCTTCATTCTCTAATGAATGTGTTACACATGTCCCAGTCTGCGTCTTGGGTTTCTCACAAGTTTTTACCATGTGTATATATGGAACAAAACAACCTGGGTCACCTATTGTAATCCCCTGAATTCCCATAAGAATATTGATGTTATGTCGCATACAAGAAGGGTGTCCTAGCAAAACCATTTCACCTAAGGCTAATCCTTCTATAACCAAAAATGGTTCTACTATTGTCTTTCCGCCGATACCAAGCGTAAGAGATGACGAACCTAAAATATTTAATCTTCTCGCCTGTACGTCACACACTGTCTCATTAGTAGGGACTAATTTACACTATGGAAATTTCGAGTGAAAAAAATCAGCATCTATTAGGTTAACTGAGCTACCAGAATCAATGAAGATAGAAATTTCAATGCCATTAGAAAATCCACGTACAATCGGCCTAGGTTCTGGTGATTCTAAGACCTGATTGCTCATTATCCTGTGTCCGTCTTCGAACTTATCTTGTGAAAATTCTGATGTTCGTTTGTGTACCTAGAACTTGCATCAAGTGAAATTCTTCTGTCATATCTATTAAAACTACCCCGTGTTTTCCCTGAATATTCTCTCTTCTTTGTGGCTGGGCAAAATCTCCACCCATGGTCTGAAGATTTCCAAGCTGAACAATATCTCACTCTGCAATTTGACTTACTATGTCCTATTTTATCACAATTAAAACAACGAATTTTTGTTACTGATCTCTCTGAGGTTTTCTTCGATTCCACCCGCGCACCTGATTTCACTCCTGCATCGTTTCCTAGATTTGAGGAATTTGCATTATTCTGTGGTTTTGAAACTATTGCTGAAATTTTAGCACCTCCCTTCACAAAACTACTGTCCAGCGTCGGGCATTTTGATAGATTTTTGTTAATCTGTGCAAACAAAAAGGATTCATCTGTGTCCTGATCAATTCTTTTATCAAAACTATCTGTAATTATATCTGGGACTGACGTTAAAAGGCAGGCAAAGTGTATCAGTTTTTCAAAACTATCTAAGGAGATATTATTTCCATTTACCCATGGAGAGTTTATCATAGATTTCTTTAACTCACCTACTGCATCAAATAAACGAGCACTGTACGCTATTAATGAATCATTACCTTTCTTAGTTCTGATAAGCGCTCGTAAATTCCGAACAACGCATCCGCGGTCGATCCCACTGTACGACGTACGTAAAAATTCCTGAAGTTCTTTCCAAGTTTTACACTTTCTGAACCCGAAACCTCGTGCTCGTTCTCCAATGTCTCCTTTGTCTAAATCTAAGAAAGCCTTTGCTTCTCTTAAAGCATCAGCGCCACCCATAATCTTCCTAGAATTCAGATAATTATCTACTGATTCAATAAATGTCTCCACATTTTGAGTTAATTTCCCATCAACTAGTCCCTTAAAATTTGTAATGCCTGCATTAAAGTTCGTGAGCCTGTGACTCACAATTGACTGCGACGTCCCTGCGTCTGAGTCCTGCATTTTGCGAATGATCAACCATCCCCGATAGTAAAACATAAAATGAAACGAAAGAAAACAAGAGAAAAGCGAAAGTTAGCCCTCTCCTAAAAGAAGAACAGAAAACGTGTTACTTATCACTCTGCTAACAGAAAACGGAGCTCTGTGCAACTTGTGACGTCACCATCTCGAAGACAAAAAGACGATGATTTTGTAAAATCATCACATGCTTAATTAACTCACAATCGCCACTAATCACACTTATTTGGGTATTTCCTTAACCCCAAATTACTCTAAATCTCACCCAGATCTATTTCACAATTCCCCACTCCTGAATACCGAATAGGAACAAAAAAAAAAAAAGAATTCACCGTGTTAAACACGTAACTCGACACGCTTATCACACCAGCTCTTTTAAGACTAATCATTCATCTCGCCCAGTTGCCCCAGGCTAGTCTGTGCTTCGGGCATCAGTGTTATCAATTAGTGTATTTTAAAAATCGAATTAAAGCTTCACCCTGCCCTAAATTAAACTTCTACCGCTGCTATCAACTTAACTTTACTGCTGCCACCATTTTTATTCTGTAATCCCCCCTGGAAACAGACTCAATATTCTGTGTAGGAATGCTACGTAACGTTTGCCTTTAGCGATCTACCTTCAGGAACGGCATGGAATTTCGACCCTGTTCTCTCTCTCCCTCGGCGTTCGTCTCGCGCATTCCCCTCTCTCTCTCTCTCTCTCTCAGACAGCACAAAGATCTCTTTCGTTCTCGCATTCCACATTAAAGAAATGAAATGGGTCATCTAAGGAAAACGCAATCTTTCCTACAAAAATAGATTTATTATTTAAAGCAACCCAACAAGTAATGAATAAACAAAGCAAAGATTAAAATGCATCATAAATGAAATTATCAAGTAAGAATAATCTAATCCTGACTAAAAAGTCTCATCATGGCTAATGGCCTGTAAATCCAAAAATTCTCACATATTCCATTATAGACTTTGTAAGTCTAGTCTAGTCTCAAAGTCTACCACATAAAAAATTATAGACATTGCAAAGGTTTGCATCTGTCTTCTCTATGATCACACCAACATGATAACATCATGTCCTCTCACTATTTCTCACCACACCACCACCACCGACATCTGTCGAAAGAATTAAGCACAAATAATAATCTCCCAAAAATATGCAAGTGCAAAACATAATAATGAAAAGTCTAAACTGCATGGGTATATACTGGTAAAATACAGAACACAATAAAATAGAATATTGAAATGGTAAAAGGCTACGTCCACTTCCCACACAAGTTCAAAATGTCTTGAAACATGGTAAAACATAAGTCCACAATTCGCACAGAAAAACGAAGTCTGAACTGTACCTTATTCTGCCAATTCTAAGAGATTGCAACACTCAAAGATAATGTCTTGACGATACCGCTCTAGCTCCGCTAATGAACGATCGGACTAATTTTTGGGCAGAATTAGACACAAAATCTAGATTTCTAACATACGAACTCATGTACGCACATACCAACTCAGTCATATGACAGAGCCAATATCGTGTGTTCATCAAGTTAACTGCAGATATAACGAAGTATTTGCTGAGTACAACAATTCTGCAACTGACGGCTTGCCCCAGTTCCATCTTACAGCTAACTCTCTTTCATCACACTATATAACACAGTAATGTTAAAGCGGCCGTATTTTTTCTGAAATATATATATATATATATATATATATATATATATATATATATATATATATATATATATATATATATATATATATATATATATGGATAATTGTGTAATGTTACATTAATGTGGATAATTGCAGTTTGCGTAAAGTTTACAATTTGTTAACATTAGGCCAAACATGCCTGTTGTTCAAATTATGCAGCTCAATTTTGCCTGATGTGAATACGACTGCCTAATCTAAACATAGCCTACATTATGGTTTAGTGTAGAAATGGAAATTAATCCAACAGACAACCCATGGGAGGTTACAAGAGAATGCAACATGGTTAATGTAGAGACAGTTTAAAGAATTCCAATTTATTTGAATAAATACAAACATATAATTAATTAATGCAATATCAGTAAAAGAGAAATAAGTCAATAGATCTCAGGGTTCAGTAGAGTCCAATCAGAAATTTTTGCATGATCTGCCCGGGTGACAGGGCGAGTTGCATTTAAATTTTTTTCTTAGGTAGCTGCATCTTCCTGATGTACATTGAGTAGTACATTGACACTTTACATATATATCCTTGCCCACCAGTGGCTCTTGCTGTTGCTGTTCTAATCGATAGGCAGGTGTCAGGAACCTCTTCAGACTTTATCAGGAGCTGTTTGATTGCACTTAGATCAGCTGCTGTAAATTTTGGTCCAAGAATTCCCTCCCGACAACCTACAGTGTATAGTCCATCTTGTTCCTTGAGGATGACCACTAACAGATTTTTAGGATCTGTTGGACCATGATCGACATCCGGGACCCTCAGCGTAGCACACTGACCAATGGATAATGGCTTAAGCAGGTGTTTGCCGCATCTTGTCATCCGTGTTGCTGTCTTAGTTTGTCCTAGATTAGCTGAAACACGGATCTTTTGGAAATTTGTAGCTACTGTTTCTGCCCCTGTCTCTGCTTCTGCCTCTGTCCCTGTCTCTGCTTCTGCCTCTGCCCCTGTCTCTGCTTCTGCCTCTGCCCCTGTCTCTGCTTCTGCCTCTGCCCCTGTCTCTGCTTCTGCCTCTGCCCCTGTCTCTGCTTCTGCCTCTGCCCCTGTCTCTGCCTCTGCCTCTGCCCCTGTCTCTGCTTCTGCCTCTGCCCCTGTCTCTGCTTCTGCCCCTGTCTCTGCTTCTGCCTCTGCCTCTGCCCCTGTCTCTGCTTCTGCCTCTGCCTCTGCCCCTGTCTCTGCTTCTGCCTCTGCCTCTGCCCCTGTCTCTGCTTCTGCCTCTGCCCCTGTCTCTGCTTCTGCCTCTGCCTCTGCCCCTGTCTCTGCTTCTGCCTCTGCCTCTGCTCCTGTCTCTGCTTCCAGAAATGACTCAAGATCTTCCTCAGTAAATATATTACAAAGAGCTGTACTTGGCAGGATAGATGATCCTAATCCAACTTGCGGATCTTGTCCAAATGTAACTTTGAATGGGCTGTGGCCAGTTGTTTCATGATGGCTGATATTAACTTGCCACTGAACAAACTTGAGACCTACTGACCACCTTCTGCTATTGTTTTCCCTCATTCAAATGGTCAGTTTGTCCTGGATCACTCCATTGAGACGTTCAACAGCGCCTTGGCTTTGAGGATGACATGGAAGTCCAGTCACCAGCTTCAGCTCTTGCCATAGCCCTGAAAGCTCGGCGATGATGTCATTGACAAACTCCCGCCCGTTGTCGGACTGTAAAATAGCAGGTGCTCCAAATGTCAGAAATATATCTAGAAGATTCGCTGCGACCTCTTCTGCTCTTTTCGATGTAAGTGGACGCAACACACAAAATTTGCTGAAATGATTTACATATATGTCATGATGTACTTGAAGTCTCCATCAGGTAATGTTTAAAAATTTATAAGATCTATCTGGCATCTTGAATGGATATCATGACTGCGTACCAGTTTTACTACCAAACCCTTTGGAATTTTTCTGGCTTTCTTTTGATGGCAGTGCTCACAGAATGAAATGTAGAGGTAGCATACTTCTTGTGTGATGTTTGACCATTTCTTTTTCACTTTCGCAATTTTTTTTTACCACCTCCATGGCCAATAGCTTCATGGGCTGTTTTAACAATACCAAACACTTCTTCTAGAGATGCAACAAACTTGAATTCATGTTCATTTGGATCTTTTGTCCTGCGAATTAGTCGGTCAGCATTGCCAACAAGCAGGACTTCATAACGTTTCTTGAGGTTATAGTCAAATGTAGATTGGGCTCCATAAGAATTAATTCTTAACAAATCCTGTATCCTCTGATCACGCTGGATGGTGGGCTGGATGACAACATTCTCAGCCTTGCCTTCCAGTGTTTGACGCAGCTTAAGTTCAAAGGCAGCTTGATCCATAGTGCATAAACTGAAACAGAAAAGATAAAGAAACATAGAGAAAAAGTCTTTATATAATTTATACTTGGATACAGCCCAGTAATATCACCGAATGCAAAAGTCAGGCAGTAAGTTCAGTCACCACAAGTCCAGCTGTGTGCCATCACTCACTCACCGGCACGAGATCCAGGTTAGTTCTGCCTTGCTCCTCGTTTACCCTGTCCACAACAACTCAGTGACAGACCCACAGTTTCGAACAACATTCGAACAACAACACTCCAGTTACAGTGGTTCGTCATTCAATTCACATTAGGCAAAATACCCTCGCCTAATCTGAAAATCATGCATAAAGTGGATATTAAGCAAGTAATTTGCCTATTGTCAACATTGTGCAAACAAATTGCTTAATATGGAGATTAGGCAATTTTTCTGCCTAATGTTCACATTAGGCAATTATCCACATTATGCATAACATATATGTATATATAATGTATGTATATATATACATATATGTATATATGTATATATGTACAGTACATATTTATGATATATATATACAGTATATATACATATGTATGTATGTATATATATATATATATATATATATATATATATATATATATATATATATATCTCATAAATATATATATATATATATATATATATATATATATATATATATATATATATATATATATATATACAGTATATGTAGTATATATATATATATATATATATATATATATATATATATATATATATATATATATATATATATATATATATATATATATATATATATATATATATATATATATATATATATATATATATATATATATATATATATATATATATATATATATATATATATATATATATATATATATGTATATATATATATATATATATATATATATATATATATATATATATATATATATATATATATATATATATGGTGCTTGTTGCGGGAATATGTAATCGATGGCGTCAGTTTCAAAATCTTAGGAAGATAGTACTGTATTTTTCTGATTAAGGCAGATTCTCTTATTTGACCCTTGAGATTAATGCGTGACAGATTCCAGTGGACACGATGATTCTAATTTTCTATTTGAATCATTCTCTGAGAAAGAGACTTACGTCGCGGAGTTTGGCTTAACTTTTAAGACTGTCCGGGTATATGTTATTGACTTTAAGACTAGCTCTGTAGGCTTGTCCTGTGGTGGACGATAGACAATTCACGCGTCCGATATTATCTTCAATCAATACTCCTAACTATGGTTTAGCTAAGTTTTTGGTCCCATTATTAGAACCCCTCACTAAAAATCAGTACTTTCTTCCCAAATCCGATAAGTTTCAGGAACAAATTTTATTACAGGACTCTGATTTATTTATGGTAGTTTGGACGTAGAATCATTGTTGACTAACGTCCCTGTGGGGGAGACAATAGAAATTATTTTAGATAAGATTTTGTTGATAATGACACCAGGTTCCATAATTTTACCCGAGGTCTTTTTAAACAACTCTTAGAATTGTCCATGCTAGATACGGCTTTTATTTTTAATGGTGGTGTTTATAAACAGGTCGAGGGGATGGCCATGGGTTCCCCACTTGGTCCCACCTTTGCTAATATCTTCATGTGCTCCCTGGAGGAGCGCCTTATGGAGGACTGTCCCCTTAGTTTTTTGCCTTTGTTTTATCGGAGATATGTCGACGATACCATCGTTTTATTCCGACATGAACACAATGCCGAATCCTTTTTGCAGTTCGTCAACGAACCGCACCCTAATATTAAATTCACCTTGGAGAAAGAAACTGGAATAAACTTTCCTTTCTTGATATAATGATATCCAGGGATATCACTGGCTTTATTAGCCTACAGGTGTTTTCCGAAAGACAACTTTTACTGGACTAGGTATGAATTTTTATAGCTCGTGTTTTTTTAACTTTAAATTAAATGCTATTTCTACCCTCCTCCACAGGGCGTTTTCTCATACATCCAATTGGTTCTTATTTCACGAAGAAATACTGTTTTTTAACTAGTTATTTCAAACAAAAATATTACCCAATTAATCTTTTTAACAAACAACTTAGAGAAATGTGGAGTAAGAGAGTTTCCTTGCCAGTGCTGACTGCCCCAGAAATGAAATTTTATTCATGCGAGTTTTCCCTTTCTACACGACGACCACTTTCGCAAGAACTGCATTTCCTTAATTCAGAAAAAGTTTCCTGCTTTAAATGTTAAATTAATACCAAAGAGTCCTCTAACCATTGGTTCATTTTTTACAGTCAAGGATCGTCTAAGCCCCCTCTTCACATCCAATATTGTATATAAATACACTTGTCCGCGATGTAATCACGGAACATGCGTGGGATGTACGAGGAGGCTGTTAGGGGTTACGAATTGACTCTCATAGAGGCTTAAGCTACCGTACAGGATGCAAGTTATCGAATCCAGAGGCCTCTAACATCAGAAACCATGCTGTACGGTGCAAAACAAATATCAGAGATGAAGACTTTTCAATAGTAGGGCGGGTCTCCAACCATCACGATCTAACTATCCTAGAGTCTATTATTACAAAGAGAATTACTGTTCCCTCGTTAAATACTCAGTTGTCGTCAACTCAGTTATACGTTGCTTAGCTTTTCCTTTATGCTTATTTTCTGTATTCTCTCAGTATTATTCTTTCATTTCGCTTGGTGAGTCTGAGTCTTGGTTCCCTTGACTTATATCTTTTGTGATCCTTTTTTTTTCTCTCTCTTGTTTTATTTTCATTTATATACCTAATTTTAACGTTGCATTGCCATTTTTTGTGAATTTTAAATACTTTAATTAAACAAATTTTGTTCAATACCGTGATTCCATATGTGGTGCAATTATTTTCCTTTTAGCCTTGAAAATGTGACATGTGTCATGGAACGTCGGCAATAAACTTGTAAGAATGTAGGTCTTCGTTTCCCTTGTTCCTTGAGGATGTGTACTGTATATTTTGGCCGTGGGTTCTCCTTCTTCTGTATATATATATATATATATATATATATATATATATATATATATACATATATATATATATATATATATATATATATATATATATATATATATATATATATATATATATATACATCTATATATATATATATATATATATATATATATATATATATATATATATATACATATACATATACATACATACATACATACATACATACAGTATATATATTCTGGAGAACGAATCCAAGCCCTCTTTTTGGATAAGTTCACTGAAAATTTAAATTTGCCTTGATAAAATATAATTAGAATAAATTTGTACATTAATTAGTCATTTGGTATAACGAGACAACCTCTGCATGAATGATTTTAGTCGCTCCATCAATTGTTTAATTTTGAATCACAGGTCAAAACCTTAGTTCTAGTGGGGTGTCAGACATATCTAGGTTTCAAGGATTCAGAGTCCGCTGTTGAACATGTAGACCGATATACTAAGTTAGTAATCTATTTCTTTTTCTTTTGGTGAGCCATAATGTTAATGAAACACCTGTGTGATGCTACTGAAGATCCTGAGTAACACTTCTATAAGGGTCGCAAGAACTAACTTCTGGAGTAATTTTTGTTTTAAACCAGTTTGTTTTCTTTTTGAAGCCCATTCTGCATATTTTTTTTTTTATTGCATACTGGAATGGATTCTTTCGGCCCTTAAGATCAGCACTGGTCTGGATAATGAGTTTTTCCATGTACTCTTGTTCTTTAATCGTGGATTCAGGTACAGTTTAAGTAAATGCCCCGTACAGGTGGGGGGGAGGGGGGGAGAGAACGTGACCGAGACTGTGGAGTTCACAGCATTCTCCTCGACTATATAGTAAGGTGTCTTACAGCATTTGGTGGGTTTACAGTGCGACTTTACCAAGTTACCAAATGACTTTCTTCTTCTTTCTCGAAAACATCTATGATGGAAGGACATTTATTTTTTCAAGTTTATCTATGTCTTGAAACCTAGACCAGGATATTCACGAGCATTCCTCATGAAAGTTTTTAAGAGACAGGATGTTAATACCGCAGGGTTTATGTCAGTGACTCTAATAATATCACTCAGGTCTGTAGACATCCTTGGAATTTCTCGTAAACACTTATGTACAACTTCTAAATCGGTGAGACTTCTGTAGCAGTACCTTACAGTAATTATTTGCAGGCGTAATGGTAAATGGTTTTAAGTGATCGGGAAGGTACCAGCCACCATTAAAGTGTAATTTCCCCTCATTGTCATATTTTCCAGGGAGACAGCGGAGGCCCTTTGGTCACACAGCTGGAAGACCGTCGATGGGTTTTGGCAGGAATAGTCAGCTTTGGGTACAGATGTGCTTATCCAAACACCCCGGGCGTTTATACCCACGTGGTCAACTACGTGCCATGGATCACAGAAGTGACTACATCGACAGATTGTTAAAAGCTGATTTCATCAGGATTAAAAGAATATTCATCACCCTGGAACAATTATCATCACGCTGTAAGAAGACCACTCAGTGAGACAAATGCTGTTATGTAAACCACAGCACAAGCTGTGGAAGCACATATGAGATTCATAAAGAATTGGTTTTGTATCGACTATCATACTGGAAGCAGGGTTGCCAGATTGGGCTACAAGTAGCGAATTGGGCTACTTTTGAAAGCCCTGTGCTACTAAATTCTTACTTTCGCTACCTGCGTCTTTTTGGGCTACTTTTAAAATGAATTGGGCTACATTTGGGCTACTAGTTGATATTGCTGAGTTTGCATTAGAAGTATATAGTTTGCCAATAAGCAATGCCCTGATTGAAAGGGTATTTTCGGGAGTAACATCTGTGAAGTCTAAATTGAGAAACAGAATAGGATTAGAACTTTTGACATCAATTTTGAGAATCAAAACATATCTTGAAGAAAACAGGACTTGTTGCTTTTCCTTCGAGCCCCGAATTCTATGTTGAAATATGATTCTTCTATATAAAAAACTGATGCTGCAGTAGATGCTGATGAAGAAATGACATTTTTGATAATCTGCAATTATGAAGAGGGGGAGTGGAGGGATGTACTACTCTGCTTTATATAGCCTGCAATTTATTAACTAATATTTTAAATATTGGTAAGTAATTATGTTATTACATTTTCATCAAATTTCTGCAGCCGTAATGGCAATAAGCTACTGAAATAATGTTATGTCCCATAGGTATTGTAATATGTTTTTCTTAATGCAAACCAACCAGTGAAAAGAAATTGGCTACTTTTATTACAAATTCGCTACTTTTAAGGCAGCTTCTCGCTACTGTTAACAGTCCAGATCTGGCAACCCTGACTGGAAGTGTCAATCGTCAACTGTTAAAATTAACCTGCCATTTAACAGAGTCTGAAAGTGACAGTAAGGATTTAAAGTGATTGCTAAAGCACTGAGGGGAAACCCTCGAGACACTTATGCAAAAAAAAAAAAAAAAAAGTTAGCAGATTTGTACCTCACTTGTTTGTATAAAAAGATTTAAAAAGTACCTCTCGTTACATAGCCAAAAAAGAAAAAAAATACCTATCGAAGATTTAGCTTTCACCTCTTTATTTAACCAATTCTGAACACGATTTCTTTTCTTTTTAATATTTTCATTTTGCCTTTATCACATTTTCTCCCGAAGCCAAATGTCTGCTAAGGTCTGCAATTAGTTCATTTTTTTTTTAATGAATCTTGATTTGAATTTATTTCCTTACTCATTTTTATTCCGTTATTGCCCATTTCCCTTTCTTCAAGATTTGGTTTAATATCCTCTTGTGTTCTTTTAGTTTTCTGAGACACGATGAATAACTTGTTCTTAACGTCAGTTTCCTTGTATAATCTAGCAATCTTTCATGACTTATTGTCATCATACGGTCTAAACTGCATTCGAATATTTAGCGAAATGTATTGACATGTACTCTTGTTCTGTGTTAGAGTTCCCAATTATCTCTGTAGTTAATTAGAAGCTCTATACCTTATTGGCTGACCTTTCTCTCTAACCTTTGATCCATAATTTCATGAAACTTTTTTAGTTTTTATCCTGCATGTATGGATCGCAGCCACATCATCTATTCTCGTTCATATTAATGACAGACAAATGACTATTATTCATTTCTGAGACAGATTTATACTGATACATTAATTAAAATGTATTCTCTTCTGCGTTTCTGGTTTTATATTTCACGATGATGTGTTCTCGTGAGTTCCGTGCTTTAGATTTAAGACATTAAAGATGTCCATCTGGTCATTATATTGTAACAACTCTGGGGGTCAGATGGTACCTAAATAAAATCATTAGTATTAACTAAAAATTTTGCAATTTCCTTCCAAGTTTAGTAAGCAAAGAAAAGATCAGCAGCAATAATAATAATAATAATAATAATAATAATAATAATAATAATAATAATAATAATAATAATAATAATAATATGGGCATCATGGCAAAGTGGATTAGCTCATCGATGGACTGGTTAAACAACATTGGGCTGGTCAGTCGTTGGATGGGTGACCACTCTCCTCGGCGTTGATTCCTTGGGAAATGATCTTTACCACAATTTCCCCAGTCTACTCAGCTGTAAATGAGTACCTATTCCCGTTGGGGTAGGGTCCAGCTATGGGTAAAATAGCAAAACTCAGCAATGATGGAAAGAAATAAAAGATTAAACGACAACGATGGAAATGGAACCTCTGCCAATAGAGGAGCTTCGTCCGGCAGCCAGGTATACAGCCTAGTGAGCAGGGAGGACGGTCAGTTATTTGGAGGTCGCCATCCAGCAACTGATCACCACAATAACAGTAACCAGCAACCAGAGACTGGAGCTACAGAGCAAACCAGACGAAGAAATGGCCAAGAGAAAAAAAAAAAAAGGAAATATGGAGATGCTACATCAGAAGCAACCCGACAGAAATAGGATACAGCAGAAGATTGGCCAACATCTGGAATGAGAGAAATAACACCCCTCAAACAGAACAGAGGCTGGCAGACTAAGTAAGGAACATAAAGAAGAAAAACTGGCTCTCCACAACAGAAAGAGAGGAACAGGAAAGAGGAATAACACCCAGTAACGAAGGACAAGAAGATGAACTAAGAGACGATGCCACAGAAGATGACAGGAATTATGAGCTACCAAACAGTGATGCATGAGGAAACACCGAACATTCAACAGAGAAGTTGGAATGGATGAAGTCAGATGCAGAAAGAACAAAGATCCCCTCCATGAAAGCCTACAACACAAAGAAACTAAGGGAGAAAACAAGTGAAGTTAATGAAATAATTAGACTAATGCGCACCACCAGTACCACAGAAACAAATAACTTGGCATATGCAGGAGCAAGACTAATAGTAGAACTCGTGGGGATACAAGCACCAACACCACCATCACAACCAACCCAACAGAAGCCAAAACAGCAACTGCCTTGGAAAAGGTGCCTGGAAAAACAAATCATGGTGATGAGATTTGACTTGAGTAAACTGAAAGAGATTGCAAAAAAGAGGCTAAGAAGCAAGAAAACAAGAGAGGAACTGAATGAGAAATACAAAGTACAGAAGTGACTAAACAACACAATAGAAGATATAAAACAGAGGCTTAAAGCCAAAGCACATAAGATCCAACAGTATATGAACAGGGCTAAAGGATACCAACAGAACAAACTCTTCAGAGCCAACCAGAAAAGACTATGCAGCCAACTAAGGAAGTCAAGGCAGAAGAAATGGGGAGAATAAAATAAAGATTCACCGAGATCACGAAGACACAGTCAGACACCAATGAAAGAAAATGCCCAACAGTAAAGCCCTAGGTCCTGATGAAGTCCATGGATACTGGCTCAAAAACTTCAAGACCCTACACCCACGCTGAACAACTCCAGCATTGTATCACAAACCACCACGCATCCAAATGGATGACCATAAGGAGAACATCCTTAGTACGGAAAGACAAGAACAAGGGAAATATAGCAAGTAACTACAGGCCTATCACCTGCCTACCAATAACGTGGAAGTTACTAACAGGTATCATCAGTGAAAGGCTATACAACTACCTAGAGCAGAGGTTCCCAAACTTTTTGTTCCTTGGTACCCCTTGGGCTTTTTTATAGGTTCCCATGTACCCCTAACACTAAAATTTAAGCTTAATATTAAAAAAGAGCATTTTAATATTTTGATATTTTAAATTTATGGAGTCTGCATGTGTAGATTACATAGGTATCTTAAATGGTGATAACAGAAATAAAGCAATTACTAAGGTAATGTAGATTTTGATCCAGCACATACAATACATACCTTTTTATTATCCAAAACATTCAGACCAAATGTACCCCCTGAAACGTGCAAATGTACCCCTGGGGGTACATGTACCCCAGTTTGGGAACCCCTGACCTAGAGGATACAAACACCATCCCCCACCAACAGAAAGGCTGCAGAAGGAAGTGAAGGGGCACAAAAGACCAGCTCCTGATAGACAAACTGGTAATGAAGAATAGAAAGAGAAGGAGAACCAGCCTAAGCATGGCGTGGATTGACTGCAAGAAAGTCTTCGACATGGTACCGCACATGTGGCTAATAGAATGTCTGAAAAAATATGGGGCAGAGGAAAACACCATCAGTTTCCTAAAAAATACAATGTGCAACTGGAATACAGTACTTACAAGCTCTGGGATAAGACTGGCAGAGGTTAACATCAGGAGAGGGATCTTACAATGTGACTCACTGTCCCCACTACTCTTCATAGCAGCCAAGATTCCCATGACAAGAGTACTGCAGACGATAGATGCTGGGTACCAACACAAGAAAGGAGGCAACAGAATTAACCATCTGATGTTCATGAACGACATCAAGATGTATGGTAAGAGCGTCAAGGAAACAGATACCCTAATCCAGACTGTAAGGATTGTATCTGGGGACATCAGGATGGAGTTTGGAATAGAAAAATGCGCCTTGGTCAACATACAAAAAGGCAAAATGACAAAAGCTGAAGGGATAAGGATACTGGAAGGGAACAGCATCAAACACATAGATGAGACAAGATACAAATACCTGGGAATAATAGAAGGAGAGGATATAAAACGCCAAGACATGAAGGACATGATCAGGAAAGAATATATGCAGAGACTTAAGGTGACACCGAAGTCAAAACTCAACGTTGGAAACATGACCAAAGCTATAAACACATGGGCAGTACCAATAATCAGGTACAGCGCAGGAGTAATGGAGTGGACGAAGGCTGAACTCCACAGCATAGACCAGAAAACTAGGAAACCCATGACAATACACAAAGCACTATACCCAAGAGCAAATGCAGAAAGACTACGTGTAACACGAAAAGAAGACAGGAGAAGGCTACTGAAAACCAGTGAAGATGAGTGGCTAAGGAGTGCAAGGGAAGAAGGACTGATAAAAGTAGACGAAGACCCAGAAATATACAGAGACAGGGGAATAAAAAAATAGAACAGAGGAATGGCACAACAAAACAATTCACGGACAGTACATGAGACAGACTAAAGAACTGGCCAGCGATGAAACATGGCAATGGCTATAGAGGGAAGAACTCAAAAAGGAAACAGAAGGAATGCTAAAAGAGGCATAAGAGCCAGATATGTCCAAAGAACAATAGATGGAAATAACATCTCACCCATATGCAGGAAGTGCAATATGAAAGACAAAACCATAAACCACATAGCAAGCATATGTCCAGCACTTGCACAGAACCAGCACAAAAAGAGGCATGATTCAGTAGCAAAAGCCCTCCACTGGAGCCTGTGCAAGAAACATCAGCTAGCTTGCAGTAATAAGTGGTACAAACACCAACTTGAGGGAGTGATAGAAAATGATCAGGCAAAGATCCTCTGGACTATGGTACCAGAACAGATAGGGGTTATGTGCCAATAGACCAGACGTGACGTTAATTGACAAAATCAAGAAGAAAGCATCACTCGTTGATGTCGCAATACCATGGGACACCAGAGTAGATGAGAAAGAAAGAAAAAATTGATAAGTATCAAGACCTGAAAATAGAAATAAGGATATGGGATATGCCAGTGGAAATTGTACCCATAATCACAGGACCACTAGGCACGATTGCAAAATCCCTGAAAAGGAATCTGGAAAAACTAGATGCCGAAGTAGCTCCAGGACTCATGCAGAGAGTGTGCTACTAGAAACAGCACATATAGTAAGTGATGGACTCCTAAGGAGGCAGGATGCAACCTGGAACCCCACACTATATAATATACCGAGTCAAATAGGATAACTGTGATAAACCAAAAAAAATCATCAATAAATAATAATGACTTGCAACCGGTATGCTAGGTCAAAGATGGAGGTGTGAATGATTTAAACATGCACAGTAACCACAAAATGCTACAATCAATTTTTTTTCATGAGAGAGGCTTCAAAGGGACATTTATATAGAAATTAAAATTTTAAAAAATCACGTACTTGGATTACTGCAGTTGGACTGTAATTGGTGACAATTTTACTCTACAAACGATAAGGAACTAATCAATCACGCGTGTAAAATTTGAACATTGCTTTTGTCTTCCATCTGAAGGGAGGGTCGTGACCAGGCTAATGTGGTCGATTGAAGAGAAGCTACTGATCGACCAGTCAGTCAGTCGCGGTCCAGTGGTGGCCCAGAGCCCTTCCCTTCTCTCTCCGCAGTGACGGACTAAGTCTCCAAAGCGCATATTTATCGTATATTAAGGAACTCCCTGCTCACATTATAAGTGAAAATAATGGAATAGATTTTCATCAATTTACAAATAAATAAAAAGCACAAGATGTTGACACAAAGCCGTTTATCCCTTACTAGTAAAGAGGAGTAAATATACGAGTACTAAGGATAAACTATAAAACAAGTCAGTTATCCCTAGTTAAAAAAAAAAAAAAAGTAACAAATACTTTGGTAATTCCGCAGCGGAATAATGAATTAAAATTTCTATCTTTAGTATATATATATATATATATATATATATATATATATATATATATATATATATATATATATATATATATATATATATATATATATACACACATTATATTAATTAAGATTTCCAAATGCTCACAGTAAAGATTTCCTAGTACTCATGAGCGACCAGGTAATTATTTCCAGAACAAAAATAGATACTTTGAAATTCAGGTGATTGCCAATTAGACTGAATGAACAACATCGAGACGAACAACTTACTGTTATTCTATTCTTTGTGGACCATCAGGTAATGATAATAAGAGGGATATTAAATTGTGTGATTCATGTTCATGGTTCATTTACGGCAACGCGTCACAGCTGAAGTACGATGACAAAACAAAAGGGGAAACAAAAGAACTGCTGTAGAACAATGATGACAATGTTCCTTCCCGACGACATCATGACAGCCTATCTCACGGTTGGTTTTGTCAGCAGCAGAATTTGTGCCAGCACAGCCTTTGTCTTCAAGGTGGTCAGGTGCTGAAGGCGTCAAGGGGCTTGATGTGGATCTCTGGACTGTGTTCACCAAGAGAATCGTTATTATGTGAATCCACCAGATTTCCCAGATGACAGATTTCCGTGAATGAAATCTGAGAGATGGAATCGCAGTTCATTATCATAATGACACTGCAGCCCTATGTTCCTCGTTGGGAGAGTGGGTTCCGTTCTCAGCTAGCACTCTGCTGGCCGCGAGTTCGAATCTCCGACCGGCCAATGAAGAATAAGAGGACTTTATTTCTGGTGATAGAAATTCATTTCTCGCTATAATGTGGTTCGGATTCCACAATAAGCTGTAGGTCCCGTTCCTAGGTAACCAATTGGTTCTAAGCCACGTAAAATAAATCTAATCCTTCAGGCCAGCCCTAGGAGAGCTGTTAATCAGCTCAGTAGTCTGGTTAAACTAAGGTATACTTAACTGCAGCCCTATAAACAGGAAGTCTCGAAATCATCCAAAATTTGGAATGACGCCTTTGCTCCCTTTTCGCAGAGGAAGGATGATCACCTCCAAAACTCTTATATTAAAGAAAGAAAAGCAATGAGAATGAAATGAGTTTAGCTAATAGTCTGTAATATTATGATATAATTATCACTGAGTATAACATAAAGCTCAGTCACAAGTGGTTTTCAATGACGAAGATAAATTCCATTAACCCTGACAGTCTGCCGAGGATATTGTTTCAGAGACAACCTCGCTGCTCCTTGACTAACACCTGCTCCTGAATGTGTGTTTATTAAAGGGGGATTATGAAATCAATTAGGTAACTGACAGAGATAACGAGGTTAGTTGAAAAACTCAAAAGCAAACATAAAGCAATTTTAAGTAATTTTCTGTGCTATCTTAGAATCCAGGTAAAAAAAATCACAGGTAAAGAAGTCACAGAAAAAAGTCACAAGAAAAAAAGTCACAGGAAAAAAAGTCACATTAATCTTTTCTATATTGACCCACAAGGGTTTTGAACCCGGTATGTAGGATATCCACCGTTGTGGATTTTTTTTTTTTTTTTTGTTTGAACCAGGTATGTATACACCTTTGCGGCGTGTTTAGTACAAGGCCGTTGGGAATTACCATAAAAACGTAAACAAAAGACTGTAAATATCATGAAGATGACCCCATGAAATATTGTGAATTTTTCCCTGTGCCTTTATTACCGGCCACCATAAATTAATGTGACTTTTTTACTGTGATTTTTTTTTTTCTGTGACTTCATTTCCGCCCACCGCTATCTTAAAGGCATATGCGCGCATAAGTTAGCAGTACTTGAAAATGCGCAACATTGTCAGGCGAGAAAGCAAACCCACACTAACCTAGAAAGAAAAGCAAGGAACACGTGTACCTACAAGCTCTTCATTGTTTGGTGTTTTTTGGAGTTATAAGTGGCTCATTCAGACTATGACTAAGCCATAGTGTACGTTAAAGTGACGTGACTTCACAAATTGGTGTGTAACTCCTTTTTGTTATAGGGAAGTGTGTATTTTTTAAGTAGCGTACACAAGAGTGCGTCACTGGTTGCTGGCCGGTAACTTCATATGCCCTGAGGCGTTTTGCCTCGAGGTCTCGTTCAGCGTTTCTTAGACAGTGTATGTTTTCTTTTTGTTTAGCCTTACAGACTTGCAGAATGGGCTCGTTACCCCAGTTTTCGCTGAAATATGTCTCAGTTGAATGTCTTAGTGATGTGTTATTTAGAATAATGAAACTTAGAATTTTGGACTTAATAGCAGTACAGAATGTTAGCAGAAAAAAAAATAGTGGTGAAATTTGGATCTGAAGAGAGACATGGAAGTTGTGAGGGAATATAAGGATAAAGTCATAAAGATAAATGAAGTACAGTAGATGCGGTAAAGATAGTTAATTAACATCGGCACTGCTGTAACAGACGCATCCATCATTAAGGAATGCACCTTTTGGGTTGGTGGATGAGTCAGTCATAAACAGTATGAGCAAGTACGGAAAAGTTGAAGGAATAAGAAACAATAAGTTTAGTAATGGGCCACTTCAGGGTTTACTGACTGGAACGCACACTGTCAAGATAAAAATTAGGGAGAATACTCCTTCATCGATTAGTGTTAATGGATATAATTTGACTAACCTGTACAATGGCCAGAAAAGGGCTTGCTACAAATGTGGCCAGGAGGGTCACATGCTGAGAGACTGTCACTCCAATCGACAAGGAATTGACCTTGACCATGTGGAATGAAAAAGACTCCTGATATGAAGTCAGGCCAAAGGAACCAACCTGAATCCGATGACAACGGGATCTTGAAACTGGATCCTGGAAGGAGCGAACATGAGAAGGCAAATAAAACGAATGGCGACGAAAATGAACAATCAAAAGGTAAATGTAACCACTGCAACAATAGTGACACTAGTCTTTTGGAAACAGAACCCTCTTTGATATGTAATATTGACGAAGATTTAGAAGAGTCTTGGCAAAGAAAGGAAAACGGCCCAAGACACGACTGAAAGGAAAAGTTGACCAGATCACGTGGCTGAAAGTGATGAGGAGACCTTTTGCTTGCAAGCTATCCTCGGAAGATGGAGGTGCTGTCAGTAGAACAACTGAAGTACAAATACACAGGGAACAAGGTGATAATGACGAAAATGATAAGATGGACGAAGGTGAAAAGGACGCTGAACAACATGAAGTTAAACAGATTCATGCTACGCTTCTTGGATAATCAGTAGTCACCGATAGAAACTGTGGGAACAAAAGGACACAAGAAAAGGTCAGCATTAATAACAACGCTGGAAAGGGTATCACGAAATCAAAGTGTGGCGAGCAAGTATAAGCGACTGCTCAAGCATCAGAATAACGCTGAAAAAGGACCAAGAACGAACTTGCTCAGACGACATGGAGGTTGAGGATGAACGTCGAGACGAAAGTGAAAAACAGGGACGGTGACAAAACGGTTTAAAATGGATAATAAGGAACTACTTGAAACTCTTGTTTACATTCACTTTATCAATAGCCACTATAAATGTTGAAGGTTTATGTAGTGTAAACAAACAAATTAAACTTGTTAATTTCATAATTTTGCATAAAGTAGACATTATATCTTTACAAGAACATAATGTAAAGGATAATAAGCAGTCAGAATACAGTCGTCCAAATTAGAATTGGGAGAGTTCATAATTTTTCGATTCATGCCTGATTAATCCATTTTTCTGTTCGAAGATTGAAAAAATCTTATGTAATGACTTTGAAAACAGTCACTGTCATCTTTAGAATGTCATGTTATATATCATTGCTTAAAACTATTTTCCATACAGAAAAATTCACGTGAACGAAACGAAGTGATAAAAAACGTCACATCACAGCCACTGACATAATACAGTGCGCCACATTTCCACACCACCGACAAGCACGCTCGCCTAAATTTTAAAGTCATTCAACCCAGAGCTTTCCTTCACAGTCTAAAGATCATTGAGTTAATCACAATAACTTTTTGCATTTATTAAAACAATTTTAAGTAGGTTTAAGTTACCTATTTAGATGGAAACCTAAACTGCTGTAACTTTGTTATAATCGTCTGCATTCGACGTGTCAATCAAAACATTGCTCAATCGACTTCTGCTGCTTCTTGATTCGGCGCCAACAACCATCCTTTGATGGCTCTTTATTCAGTCATTATCATATAAACAGATATTTAAATATGCAAATGACCGAGAATATAGGTCAATGAATTATATAAGAAACTAATATATGTGACTACAATAAACCCCTAAAAAGAGTGTGAAATTCTTTCGACACTTGGTGTGGCAGACGGTAAAATAGACACCCCACTTCCTCACCCAATCATGTTGCGCATCAAAACTTCCATTCCGGAGGAGGCCACATTTCCACGTTTCGGCAACAATAGGAGCCAGCTATCACTAGTAGTATCACATAGTCCTTATATTGTCAGTTCTACAGCTGATAGTAGTTGAACGATTCCATTTGTTAAATTTTACAGAAAACATTAGAAACTCACAAAATGCAATCAAAGATAAAAAAAAAAACCTTAGCAGTGTGAACCTTGCGACCTCACTCTATTGTTATCGATGTCGTGATTTATCGGTCAAACTCAGCTGTTTTGTCATGCCCTCCACGTTCACGATGGACCGTCTGCCTGGCCAAGAAACATTCCATGTTCAGCGAGAGACAATTGTTGCAATGCATTTGGAGCACGTTCCTGTCAGACTCGCAGTGGTTCTCAAACTGGGGTCCGCGGTCCTCTAGGGGACCGCAAAGGCGTCTCAGGGGGACCGCAAAGGGGTCACCAAATCTTACTGTTATATCATCCTCACACGTAGGCTGTAACTAGGATTACTCTCAATATACCGTTTAGGCATTTAATATATGCTACCAAATGTTCTGTTGCTTGTGGAATATAGTCAAAATACAAAAAAAACCCCTTTATTCTTTACCACAATATGTATCTCACTATAAAAAGTTAATTCACACCACCCGTGCATCTGATATCTAACCCCGTCTCCTATGACGCTCCTGATTGGCCATTGATCAGCCAGTCACAGGGCTGGAAACTGGTCAGTCCTTTCCAGCCGTCACCGAGTGAACATCTACGCTGCGACCTCTCCTCATGAAATATGTCTTTTTCAGTATTTTAGCATTAAGTTTACTGAAGTGCATAATTCATATATATCATTATAATCCTTAAATCATTGGCTTGACGATGTTTAGTGATGAAAATGAGAAACACTACTTTTCTTCGGGTAAAACTGAGGTGTAATGAAAGTTATAACTTTTGAAAGACATATTTCATGAGGAGAGGTTGCAGCGTAGATGCTGTGTCGGTGATGGCTGGAACGGACTGGGCACTTTCCAGCCCTTTGACTGGCTGATCAATGGCCAATCAGGAGCGTCATAGGAGACGGGGTTATAATATATCAGATGCACGGCCGGTGTGAATTAACTATAGTTAGATACATATTGTGGTAGAGAATAAAGTTTTTTTTTTTGTATTTTGACTATATTCCACAAGCAAAAGAACATTTGGTAGCATATATTAAATGCCAAACCGTATGTTAAGAGTAATAGTTTTCTTATGAGAGAATAAAATGGTGAAAGAAAAAAAGAATACGGAAGTTATATGAATGTAAAATGGACTTGGGAAGCTTTTATAATTCCAGGGTGGGCGTAGGTATCAAGCAGTAGGCTACATATTATTGAGTGAGACACAAATAAAAAAAAACAAAAAAACACGCACACACACACACACACACACACACACAATTTTGCCCATGTCCGACTGTTTAGGCTAAATGAGAGAGAGACTAAATAAAAACTGTCAAATACAATTACTTTACAACATTTCTTGCAGTCCTTTTGTAAGTAAAAGGGAATAATCTATATTTTATAAAATCAATAATAGTAACAGGGATGTAGTTAAATTATAGTACAAAACCGAACGGTGGTATCGTGCTTGGTACAAAGGGGCCAAATCTTTCTGGGCCTACTTGTTTTATTTAAATCGTACGTTTGGTGACACTGGACATTGTACACTGTAACACTACTGACTAGCTGCTGGCTGAGTGAGTTTTATGCAACATGACCCAGACAGGTACTGTAAGCCTACATATACCGATCTTTCTGTATGCACGTCAAAGCAACCAAATTTGCTTCCCTACCTCCCTCCCTCTCTTTATAAATCATATAATATTATTGTACATGTGTGTGTGTGTCACGAACAATTACTAGCACATAATAGAAAATAAAATATAAATAAAATAAAATGAAAATTTAGAATGGCATCCCTGCACAGTTCTAAAGCCCTAGGAGAGCTGTTAATCAACTCAGTGGTCTGGTAAAACTAAGGTATACTTACTTTTTTCTAAAGAGTCAGCTGACTAAAATAGTGTGTTGACGCATCATGATGGGAAGAGAAGTGAAGTGGTGCGTCCAGAACTCCGCCTGCTACTATCACTACCAGTCGTGGTGGCTTACCACTGTAGCTACCACCACTGGTATATACTGTTAAGAATTATTAATTACTATTTCATTGTTACAAGGTTATTATTTCCCTTTTATTAGATTTAAAATAGCTCAAAAAAGATGAGATATGATGATTCATATTTGAAATTACTATGAGATTCAGTGCCTTAGTCCCGGTGTTTTTCCTGAATAACTTTTTTTCTGTGCATTTGACAAATATATTACTTAGCCATAGTATACTTTACATCCCTACCTAATTTTCGTCCGCATTCTTTATCAATTATATTAGAAAAAAGTATATTCATAAGAGTAAAATAAAGCAGCCGAAGCCAGTGGCGGAACACTCTAATGTATGGGTTCAAAGTTATACGTGACGTAAACATATGACGTCTCGACTCCTCCCACAAGGTGATGACGACAAACAGCTGTCTCTGAAATTCTGAATGAATATTCATACCTTGTCAATGCTTCAAGAATGGCGGCTATGATAAGTCATTGTCCCCGTGGGTGCAGGACAGCTTTTGTGATTCGACTTGCACAATTGTTTAGAAGTGAGGAGGCCCGTGGCAAACCCTACGTAAACTTGAACAGGTAAATGAGTAAAAGGGCGATTCACCAGGGCGGACCTTCAGGCCAAGTTACAGGATGCCAGGCTTTGCGCTAACCCTAGGCATATTCCCGAAATGTGTACTGGTATTGCACCCGAAAATTTCCAGCCAATCACAGAGCTCGCCCTCGTAGGGACGTCACCTACGGTGGGTGGAGTTAGTGGCCAGCTTATCCTCTCTATACTAATATCTTGATTAAGGAAGCCATGAAAATAATGGGAATGAATGCGTTTACAATTCTATTGAAATATGAATTTGCACATTGTGCAAGCTTGGTAACACAAGACAACTATTTCATCTTTAATCATAATTATGTACTTAAAAGAAATTGAGGGATTGCCTGTGCGAAACCCTGTTACCAGCTACGATACGTATGAGATTTTACAAACACAAAAGGTTGTCGAGCAGGCCTAAGGTATTTAACCCTTTAAAAACATTACGTATATGATATTTACAAGATATTTTAAAAAAGAAGAGTAGACTGCACCATTCATCGACTACCTTAATGCTCAACATGTAAAAACTAAATTTGCAATGGAAAGCTTCAAGCACCTTAGCCTATACCTTTTCTGGATTTATTTGTAGAGAAAAACCCAGAAATATATATCTATATCTATATCTAGAGAGCTCACCTTTTTAGGATTCAGCGTGGATTTCTTACGCGCTTCTTATGAGAAATACTATGAGAAAAATACTACCATACTCTTGTATTTTACATCAAAGTATAGTGCATCGCTAAGGAAATAATATCCAACATTCATAATTTTTTTCTAACGAAGAGCATATTGCACCATTCTTTTCATGGTTTACTAACCGAGAGAAAGCATTCATCTAGCCACTGGGGGGGCAAGCCAGCCCAACTTGGTGCCGGTCCCAAGCCCGGGTAAATAGAGAGGGTTAGTGACAGGGAGGGCATCCGACGGTAAAAACCCAATGCCAGAACCATGGTTAGTTGAATCCAGATTCAGAGAGAATGCCAGGGCGTACCCCGGTTAAGCGACGCACAGCGGCCTCGCCTGACCTCTCCGATAAATAGGCAAGGGCTACCGCGGTGTGGGCGATTGTGGTTAAAGAAGTATGATTAGAATTGGGACTCTAAATGTGGGTAGTATGATAGGAAAGAGTAGAGAGGTGGCGGAGATGATGAATACTAGGAGAGTTGACATCTTGTGTGTGCAAGAAACAAGGTGGAGAGGGAACAAGGCAAAGGAAATAGGAGGAGGATGTAAGCTCCTGTACAGTGGAGCAGACGAGAATGGTAGAAGTGGAGTAGGCATCATTGTAAACAGTGAACTGAAGGAAAAAGTGGTAGAAGTCAAAAGAAGTGGTAGTCGGATAATGAAGGTCAAATTAATGTTATCAGAAGAAGTCCTAAATGTGATAAGTGCTTATGCCCCACAAGCTGGATGTGATGAGGAAGAGAAGTCAATGTTTTGGCGGGAGTTGGATGAAGTATTAACATCAATCTCAGAGGAAGAGAGAGTTGTATTGGGTGGAGACTTCAATAGACATATAGGTACAGATAGAAGAGTGATTTCAAGAATCCATGGAGGACTAGGAATGGGGGAGAGGAATGAAGAAGGCAAAGGCATCATAGACTTCGCAGTGGTATTTGATATGGCACTAATTAATACATTCTTTATGAAGAAAGATTATGTGACATATAGAAGTGGTGGAAGAGAGAGTCAAATTGATTTTCTGCTCTGTAGGAGACAACACCTTAAGGAAGTAAAGGATTGTAAAGTGATATATGGAGAGAATGTTGTCCAACAACATAAGCTGGTGGTTGCGGACCTTTCAATTCGAAAAGGGACAAAGGGAAAGAGGAAAAGTAACCCTGAGATCAAATGGTGGGAGCTAGAAAAGGCAGAAAATGTGGAGTTGAGATCTAGGTTTAAGGAGAATGTTCTGAGAGAAATAAAGTTGGAAGATGATGTAAATGATTGGTGGGAGTTTAACAGCAATGTGATCCTAAGGCATGGGGAGGAAATTTTAGGCAAAACATCAGGCAAAGGTCCCCCAAAAGATAAAGAAAGTTGGTGGTGGAATAAAGACACACAAGACAAGATCAAGAAAAAGAAAGAATCCCAAAAGAACTATGATAAACACAAAACAGAAGAAAATTAGCAAATATCAAAAGAAGCAAAGAAAGTTGCAAAACAAGTTGCCAGAGCCAAGGCTGCTGCTTTCAATGATCTGTATGAGAATGTTGACACACTGGAGGGCCAAAGAAACATCCACAGGATAGCCAAAGCTAGAGACAAAGCAGCAGAAGACCTCACACACATTAAGCAAATTAAAGATGGAAATGGTAAGGTTCTAACAAAAGAGGAGGAAATTAAAAGTAGATGGAGAGAGTATTTTGAAAATCTTCTAAATGAAGGAAATCCCAGGAATATCATTGAGGATGGAGTAGCAAATGAAAGAGAAGTTTCCAGGATTAGTCGGAGAGGAGCGAGACGGGCACTAAGTAAAATGAAGAAAGGTAAAGCAGTGGGACCAGATGGAATACCAGTCGAGGTGTGGAGGTGCTTAGGAGAGGAGGGAATTAACATCTTGTGGGACTTGTTCAATAAGATCTACCAGCAGGAGAAGATACCTGACGCCTGGAGAAACAGCCTGCTAGTCCCCATTTACAAAGAAAAAGGGGACATCCAAGATTGTGCCAACTATCGGGGCATAAAGCTGATGGCACATACCGTGAAAATCTATGAAAGAATAATAGAGGCAAGGCTAAGGGATGAAACATCTATAAGTGACGAACAGTTTGGGTTCATGCCAGGAAAAGGGACAACAGATGCCATCTTTGTATTGCGACAAGTAATGGAAAAATATAGAGAAAAAGGAAAGGAACTACATCTTGTATTTATAGATCTTGAGAAAGCATATGATCGAGTACCTAGGCAAGAAGTGTGGAGGTGCATGAGGGAAAAAGGTGTCTCAGAAAAATATGTAAGGATTGTAAATGATATGTATAGAGAAGCAACAACACAGGTAAGAAGCTCAGTGGGAACAACAGACAAGTTTGAGGTGAAAGTTGGACTCCACCAAGGTTCCGCCATGAGTCCCTATATTTTTGATATGGTAATGGATGTGATAGTGTCTGGAGTGAAAGATCAGGTGCCTTGGAGTGTACTCTTTGCAGATGACATAGTGCTAGTGACCACCAGTAAGGAAGAAGCAGACAGGAAATTGGAGTTGTGGAGAAGTGCATTGGAGGACAGAGGCCTAAAGATAAGCAGAGCAAAAACTGAATATATGTGGATGAATGGAGGAGACCAAGAGGCAGAAGTAAAAAGAGCTACATCCTTTAAGTACCTTGGGTCGTGTGTCACTGATTGTGGAGGGATGGAGGAGGAAGTGAATCACAGAATACAATCAGCTTGGTGCAATTGGAGGAAAACATCAGGTGTGTTATGCGACAAAAGATTTAATGTAAAGATGAAGGGAAAAATGTACAAGAGCATTGTCAGACCTGCGTTGATGTATAGTTGTGAAACATGGGCCATGAAGAAAGCACAAGAGAGAAAGATGGAAGTGGCAGAAATGAGAATGCTGCGTTGGATGTGCGGAGTGACAAGAAGAGACAGGATAAGGAATGACTCCATGAGAGGGACGGTGAAAGTTACAGAAACATCAAAGAAGCTGCATCAGAGACGATTACAATGGTTTGGACATGTTATGAGGGGGATTCTGTAGGTTAAAGAACCATGAATATGGAAGTGCCTGGAACAAGGAGGAGAGGTACACCAAGAATGAGATGGAGAGACACAGTTAACAGGGACATGCAGGAGAAGAACGTGAGTGAGGTAATGGTGCATGATCGCAGAAGATGGAGAACACTAATAACAAACAGCGACCCCATATAAAGATGGGAAAAGCTGAAGATAAAGAAGAAGAAAGCATTCATATATATATATGTATATATATATATATATATATATATATATATATATATATATATATATATACACACACACACACACACATATATATATATATATATATATATATATATATATATATATATATATATATATATATATATATATATATATATATATATATATATATATATATATATATATATAGGAACAGGTAGACAAGTACTTGGGTAAACATTATTTATTGCAACTATTTTCGGGCTCTTACATGCCCATCATCAGGCATTTAAAATATATAATAAATAAACAAAATTGAAAAAATTAGAACAAACAGGCCACTCAACAAACAAGCATTTAGTGCCATTCGTGACCATTCCCATGAGCATGACCATCCTCTGAGTATGGAATCTTTTTCTATATTAGCCAGTAGGAGGTCTAGTGATGCGGAGCTAACCACAATAGAAACTTTGTATACGATCAGAGAAAAACCATCACTCTGTAATAATGAACGGTCAGTTGAGTTACTGTGTTTTTAATTCTGTCTATCGCTTATAACTATCTTTGTATTTGCCTTTTATTCTAGTCTTGGCTCTTGCTTTTGTAAGTTAACGTTACTGTCCAATTTTAATTCTTGGTAATTAGTTCTGATGTGTTTAATTTTATTTTAGTGAGTGCTTTTTTTATTATGTTTACTTATTTTATATATATTAGATGCCTGATGATGGGGTATTTAAGACCCCGAAACTAGTTGCAATAAATTATGTTTACCCAAGTACTGGTCTACCTGTTCCTTATTCGACTACTCCACTTTCCGCAGAATTCGTCTGTTGCATATATATATATATATATATATATATATATATATATATATATATATATATATATATATATATACATATATATATATATATATATATATATATATATATATATATATATATATATATATATATATATATATATATATATATATATATATATATATTTCTCACAGGGTTCAGCATTGTCGATTACAGCAATGTACTGTACGTAGATTCCTAAGCAGAAAAAAATCTAATTTAACCCAACAAAAGTAGTACAGTACAGAAAGAAAGGAATACAAACAACAAAGTTCCCATATATTTTTATTTAGTGGTTTGATCCATGCGACTTAGCATTTGCCACATTTTCGCTAACATTCAGGGCCAGGTTACGTCGGCGTTTGGTCTTCCCCTTGACAGCACTTGGCCGTCGTCCTTTACCAATGGTAGCTACACCTCTTGGTCTGTCAGGCCCCCTTCTAGAAATGGAGGTGGGCTGACAAGGTATTTTTCCACGGCCTGTACCTTTTTTTCAGCTCCGAACCGATGCTATGGAGCAAGATATTTAGTTGATTGGTGGTTTTGACGGATGCTAGCCTCTGTTGTACTCTTCTTAAAGCCTGTGCAGTGTCGTGATTATCAAAATGCTCGACGACTTGCTCTAAAGTTTTTGCAACAGGACTCGTATCCAATAGTGGAGTCCTCCACGGAGTTTCAGCATAAAGGAACCGCTGCGGATCCTCAATATTGCATGCATGTCTGTCCTCAGTATCTAAACTTTCGTTGCTGGTTTTTGCCGACGTGCTGCTTAATTCTGTTCTTATGTCTCTGTCATTACTATCTTTACCCTCATTACTTACATTCACTGGTGAACTAATTATTTCAGTCTCCAGCAAACTTTCAAAGAAATTTTCTCCAGGAACTTTTTCTGGGCCGAGAGCTACTCCTACTAACCATCTTCTATTGGGTGTGGTCAATGGGAACATTTGAGGAACCATTGACAAATTTTTTCTGCAGCTGCAACTTGGTGTTTGCATGTAGCTCCAGTCTCCCCAGCAATGCAATGCACGTGCACATGCCAACGTTCAGATCCACAGAATAGGCTAATGCTTCTTTGCCTCTGTCTGACTTTCCACTTGGTATTTCGCGCCTCCTAGGTGCATCACCTTTTCGGCAGGTATCTTGCTGAATGTGCCTAGATTTTTGACACGTCGTCTGCCAAGTGCCACTTCCACCAGCCTCTGCTTCATATAATCATCAAAAACTTCTGCCATAAAGACAATTAACTGTGACGTGTTGTAAGCTTTGCACCTGAAAAATAGCATAGAAAGAAAGAATCAGTCGGGAATTTAGGGAAATAGCAATGCCTCAATATTATTTACTATTTCTCCTAGCTAGGGGGGAAAATCATTTCAGGTAAAATATTCTGACAGGAATGGAGTGGAAAAGAAATGATAATCATGACCTTACATATACAAATATGACATGACCACACACTAGAAGGGTAGGTAAAAGAGGTAAAGGATAATCCTGAAGTCACTTATACAAGTGTGACATTAGAAGCATAATACAGCAGTTTCTCCTGTTACAAATATTTACAGTACAGCTGTTTTAATTTCATATTTATATAAAAGAAAACTAATTAAAACAGTCAGATTTATATACTGTACACCATTATCTAAGTTCATGGTGTCACAACCGTCTTACAAGCCAAAGTACTGTTTATGTTATAGCACAATATGGAAATTTGTAGCGCAGTATAAAGCATTTGAGTTAGTTATATAACATTTACCTGTTGAGGACAATATCCTTGATTATACACATTGTAGATTCACAGAAATTATTGGTGTGATGCCCCTCAACAATGCACCAGCTCGGAAGATTAGTCCCCATTCCTCTTTCCTGTCTACTAACAAATGGAGATACCTGAAAGAAATACAAACCACTAAATTGACTGACAGACAAGAAAGGATGGAACATAAAAAAAGAAGCGTTTAAAAAAAAGACTAAATTGAGGAAGTAGTTATAAATACTGGTAATTTGTGGAAGAACTTTGCCATAATTCACTGAAAAACTGTGTCCGAATACTAAGATAAGAAAACTCGTTATATTAAAGTTTTCTAACAATATACGGTGCTGATTAATGATAATACCTTGTAAAGTTGGGATGTGTCTCTGCAAGAGGGCTTGTTTGGAATTCATTCCAAATTCGCGCAAGCTCTGTTTGAGATTCAGCAAACACGAGCTTCCTGGCCACAGCCATGAGCTCTTGGCCATTTTCCTTCTTGATGCCATGTTTAGAATCCAGACAGAAGCCACCGGTGGCCACACCTGCTGCAGCAAGTGAAAGATACAAAGAAACAACTGAGCCATTGGCCAGGTAGCTGCTGCTAGCGCCTTTCTTTCGGGATCACAGTTGTCTGTCATGAAAGCCTGTGGTGTTCCGTTTCCAAAGAAAGCACCTTCACCAACTACACTTTTGACCATCGTGAAACCTGTGAAACACACACATTAGAAAAGGAATTATTTTTTCAACCTTACCCCCTGTCCCCTGTCCCATAAACTAATAACAGATAATAACATTCTTGCCTCATTTTGTTTGTTTCTGCGTATATAGAACTGCCTACTTCTGATGATATTTCCTTTTTCGAGTTTAATTCCAGTTTATGCACATGTATATGTCTTAAATACTAGTAATTCAAAATACAATATAAACTAAACTCACCTCTCGTGAGACTAGCTTCATCTTGCGATGATGTAAATAACACTGCCAGAAGTGCTGCGCCAGCTGGCCCCCAACACAAAGAAACAGTACAGTACAGTAGGCTACTATTGCGGTGTTCGTTCAGCTTGTCGACGCATCCAGTAGCATCAACGAAAACAACTTCAGAAGCTTCCCTTAATTCTCTGTGGATTCGTTTCATAAACGGTGTCACCAATACTACTGAAAAAGAGTCTCCGTATGTTTCTGTTTCTATTGTTAATTCAGGGTTATCTTTGGCATACTTTTTGATCGAGTTCATCATTGATAGGTCATTTAAGCCACCACGTTCATTCCGCAGCCAGTCTTGATGCATATAGTCAATGGATTTAGGAGATGGATTTATAGAATGGTTAGCCTGTCCACATAAATCTTCACACAAACCCATTTTCAGCAAACGAAACCTTGTGGCCTGTGCGGTTGTCATGCCCAAAAACGGCGATAAAGTCAGATCATCACTCCTGCATCAACTTTACAGATACTAGATAGAAACCTTTAAAAAATTATATAATATTCGACACTACTCTTTAGAATGATATGAGCAGTAGTACATTTTGTAGTGTAGTTCAGCTTAGTTTCCTTTTAAATCTGGATAAATTACTTTCATTGAGGAAAGATGTTTGCTAATATAAGCATATAATGTAATAAAATAGCCTTATGCAATATCCAGAACTAGCTTGTCATGTGTAATGACTTAGAATGATAGTGACTTAAAATGCAAAAAAATCATAAAACTTGTAAAAACCTGGAAAATACCTTGTTCAAAATATTTAAAAAACGCGTCTCTGGTTATTGGCTCCACTCGACGCAATTGCCTCAAGGAAGGCCTCATAGACTCTATTGTGCTCTCGATCCTTGCATCTTAATTAATGAAACAGGGATGACTGCTGGCCAATTCCCTCTTCATGCAACTTTTGCTTCTTATTATACGAAAGCTGACGTCCATTAATACCTGACACCTGCCGAAACATTACATGATGCTAAAGTGGTAGACTACATGTCCACGCTATGTACATGGTGTAACACGAGTTTATGCAAATATTTTGGGGAATGAAAGAAACAGCAATTTTGAGCAGAAAATGTTCTATAAACATGGGCATTTTAAGGCTTAGTTTTCTATGAGGGGAATTTTAAAATAACTGTTATCATTTGTGCTGCCAGTTGGTAACGAGAGGTCGGAGTCGCCTGTGGGGGGAGGAGCGGTGGTGCCGTATAGAAGGAGCATGGAGCGATTGGCAGATGTGACTAAAGTACCTCGGAATAAAATGTATTATTTAGGTTTTGAAGAAAAAAAAATGCATGCATCACTGAATCCGTTTCCCTCCCTATCAGTAGTATTCATTGGACACCGATAAAAAAAAGTAAGCCTAACTGAATCTCCTATATCAAAGGTAGGTTTGCTTATTCGAATATTAGACACCTATGAAATATGTAAAGTGTATTTTTAAAAATCTCTTCTTGTCCATCTAAAGAATTCATCAGAACCAGTCATGAGTGCTGGTTCAACAATTCTGTGACGAGGCTGCAGGACAAAGCATTCACAAATGAATAATGTTACTCAGCAACATTTACACTACTTACTTGATTGATACGTAAAGCCAGACAGACATTACCGTTTTTTGCTCATTGTTTAAGTAAGTTAGATCACTTGCAAGAAAAGAATCATAATTATTTAAAAGATATCAATCCACTTGCCTTATTCACTTAGTCGCCTTAAAATGCATATGTTTATAGAACATTTTCTGCTCAAAATGACTACTTTTTCTTTCATTCCCCTGAATATTTGCATAAACTCGTGCTACTATAATTATGCTTCATCGAAATCCAGGCTGGATCAGGTAACTGGGAACGCCATGTGCGGAATTGAGAGACCCCAAAAAATGATGGCTATCTGCCACTTCAAAAGAGGTACAAATTTCATATTATGCGCACATGTTTTTGAGGACAGTTTCTTGAACCATCACGCCATGCATCATATTGTGTATGTCTCTTTTAATGTATTGAATGAAAAGAAGATTTATTTAATTTCTGCAAAATTTTTTTAAGGTTTTCACATTTCGTAGCTCGTTTCGCATGTATTCTTAGATTTTATCATTCCTATTGATTCAGCACGTTCGTAACTTTATGAAATAAATGACTACACTATTTGGAAGCCTATTCCAGATGTCCACTACCAATTTTTACCTATATAATTTCCTAATCGAAATTTATCCAATTTGAAACCGTTGCTTGTAGCTCTATGTTGACTGCTAATTTTCAGAACCCATATTAATACTATGGAAACATTTGGATAACTCAGTCATATCACTTCGGACTAGACATCTTTCCAGTGAAAGTAAGTTAGGCCTCCGTAATCGGTCATCATATGTGAGGCCTGATATTAACAAGAATCATTTTTGTCATTTTTCTCCATATTAATCTCCAAAGAATCCATATCCATCCTTTAGTATAACCAAAACTGCACCGCATGATCGACATCCCTAACCATCATTATCATAATTTCATTAATAAGCATAACTGGACCACGTCAATACTTACTCAGTAAAGGTTTTCCTGATTCCTTTCCGTCGTTTATCGCCGTGAATGCCCATTAATTTCTGGTGAAAGGCTTTCCTCTCTCCAACATCATACAACCTCTTGACGTTGAAGCAGGTGTTTGTTCCTCTGACGTAGATTTGTTTCCATGCTTCTAAGTCCTCTTGAGGATGGACATTCGTTCTGAGACATAAATAATCTCTTGTTTCTTTAATTACAGTGTTATAGAATCCATCGCTTTCAAAATTCAAGGCTTCGCCATTAACGGCCATTGTACTCGTGACCAACAAGCATGTATGAGTGATGAAAGTCTGCCCAAACTCAGCTATTCATTAGACAAATGCCGTGCGTACGATAAATAAGGCCTGATACAATGTATGATATCATCTGAAGGTATCATACGTTTTTGAAAGATCATAGTAATGCTCTCAAGTTAAGACTCTTGCGTTCATACAATTTGCAAACCAAACATAGGTTGTGGTAGCAAATTTTGAAGTTCTACTAAAGGATTTATCTTTATTATTAATCTTTCAAATATGGGTGATAGTATGGAAAGGGAGCAAAGTGGCGTGGGAACGCTGGCTACTAGCTCCACCCACAGTGATGACATCACTGCAAGTGCGAGCGCTGTGATTGGCTGGAAATTTGTTGGTGCACTACCAGTATACATTTCGGGAATATGCAACCCGGAGGTGGGACAGGAGCTATTCGTCAGACTCAGCGCTTTGAGGAGGAGTACTGGACGTTGGATAATATCCATGAGAGCGTGGAACCTGTGATCATAAACATAGCCACTGATGATGAGGATGAAGACCTCTTCCTGGACAGTGATGAAGAATAAATTGTTTGTCTGTACTGGATATTTCATTTCTGTACTTGCAAAATATGTTTTTGAAACAGATATGCCTAACAATAGTTGTTTATTATAAAAATGTGTTACACATATTGATACTTATCAATAAATCGAATTATATCAATTTAATGATCTACTCTAAAAACCAACTCCTCAAGCAGCGCCAAAACTGACAGAAAATACACCTTTAATTTCCCTATTACCTTATATATAGCCTACTTGATAGGTTACTATTTTAAACTGGCCACTCTTCGCAGTGGACTGGATTGATTTGGATCATGGAATTTAGGGCATAGCCTAAGGGTGGAAGCTATTACTGTCATTCAGGTCTGAGAAATAGTTGGAGGTGTTGGAAAGCAAGCAAGAAAAAGCGATGTATAAAACAAATTACAGAATTTTAGCAAGAAAAAGAGATAGAGGGTTGTTGGTCATTTTGTGTTACGATCACTTACCAATCTAATCTATGAAATTGTCTATTTATTACAATGGTCGTCATTGTCATATTAGGGAAAAATATCAAAGGAGTTACGGCGAATGCCAAAGTTTTCTCCACTTTGTTAATTGATTTTTAATTATATAATTTTTTAATGGAGAAATAGTGATAGAAAGTTATTTCTCGGACTACTTGTGAAAACTTTCTTCAAGGATTCTAGCACTCGACCTCATGGCATAAATCCTATATACTACTACACTACTACCACCACTACTACAAAGTGTAAACAAGGAGTATTGGTTGTATGTCATTGTTGCCAGTGGTTGAGACTTTTTCACGAATAGCCAATTATCCATCGAGGAGGCAAATTAATGACGTCATAAGTTGCGTCATTATATCTTCGAAAGACATTCCTCTGAGTTTGCTGGCGATGTCTACAAGAAGTCGGTGTTACTCTTATAATTACCAGAATGATGCAGCTTTCGCAATACAGAATACAGTAAAAAATTAGGTAGGGATGTAAGATACCCTGTGACAAAGTGTCATCTTTGTCAGGTACGTTGAGAAAATTTTATACCCGAAAAACACCGGGACACCGGCTGTGAATTTCATAGTAGGTTTTACTGTAATAACTTGTAGAGGGGAAGAGAAACCACAGTGTGCTTTGTGTGCTGAGGTGCTGGACACTTGGGAACAAAGCATCCCAGTTCAATACATAAAGATGTCGACTCCTTCAGACGCAAAGCCGAACAATTGCACAAATCCAGGCTTGATAACTCAGGTTTGTTTTCACAGAACAACAAGTCTGGTTTAATAGCCTCCTATGAGGCCTCAAGGAAAATAGCTGTTGCCAAAAAACCCCACAACATCGGAGAACAGCTAATATTGCTTTGCTGCAAAGATATCATATCGAATATGTTTGGAACTTCAGAACTCAATAAGCTGAAGCATGTCTCCCTGTCAAATGATACTGCAAGGAGGTGTATAGCGGATTTGTCTGATAGCATACTGTCGCAGGTGATCTTCAAGATTCAGAATTCGATTTTCAACTCTTTTGCAGTCCAGCTTGATGAAACGACGGAATTTTTAACTTAGCCCAACTTTGCGTCTACGTAAAGTATGTACATGACAAGCACCTGGAAGACGAATTTTGTTTTGTGAAACTCTCAGCTCCAGAACAACTGCAAAGGAAATATTTAACAAAAGTGGACAGATTTTTTGAGAGCCCAGGTATCCAGTGGGAACATGTCGTTGGCGTGTGAACTGAAGGAGCTCCAGCAATTCTTGGTTGTCGTTTTGGTTTTCAAACTTTGGTTAAGCAAAAATCGCCAGACATTATCGGTACACATTGCACTATTCACCGCCAAGCATTAATAATGAAAACCATGCCTGATGAGTTGAACAATGATCTCGGTGAAGTGATTAAAGCAGTTAACTTCATCAAAGCGAACGCACTTAACTCTCGTTGTTTTCTGCATTATGCAAAGAAAGTGACTCCGAATTTGAAACATTCTTATTGCATTCACACATAAGGTGGCTTCCCAAAGGGAAAGTATTGAAGAGTGTTTTCTTACCACGTGAAGAAATGCAGCCAATTTTTGTAGACACTCAGCCAGGCATCCACGCACAATTCTCTGATGTCCGCTTTCTTATATGCCTGTCACTTTTAGTAAGCATATTTGACTCCACGAATTCCCTCAGTGTGTCGCTGCAAGGAAAAGAGATCACAGTGCTCCACTGCCATGAAAAAATGACTGCTTTCAAAATGTAGATCGAAGTATGGCACTCTAAGCTAGAGAAGAATAATTTTGCCCCATTTACACAATTAAATACATATATTGATGAGAATGAGCTTAACGTCGAAGACGATATCATTGAGTTGATGAAACATTATCACTTCTTAGTGATACATGTTATTTTCCTAACCTACAAAATTTTGAAAAATACTATCAGTTTATTAACAGCCGATTGGTACTCTCCATTAATGATCTGCTTTCGGAGGATTATTCAATATAAGAACAATTTATTGAATTGATAAATGATGCAGGTGCAACACATATTTTCCCTGAAGTGTGCTATAGTGATTTTTGGATTGAAATGGCACAGTCCTTTCCTGGTGTTGCAAAGATGACTCTAAAAGTGCTGATTCCATTTGCAACCACCTATGAGTGTGAGTCAGCATTCTCCACACTACTTGCCATCAAAACAAAACGCCGAAGCACATTAGAAGCAACAAATGACATGAGAGTTGCACTGGCCAAAACAAAGCCACATCTAGAAGAACTGGTTCAGGCAAAGCAAACGCACCCATCCCAATGAACGTACACTCGGCAAGAAAAGTGAAGATACAGTTTTCATTAGATTTCGTTCATCGAATTTCAATTTTTTTCTTACAGAAAACACATAATCTCTGTAAATTTACTCTAGAATATGAAAATACAATGCAAATTATATCATATATGTTGAATCTGCAAAACAAAAACGTTCAGATACTTAAAAACACCATGCATGTACGAAGTAATCAGAATTTCTCAGATGACTTCGTTCATAGAGATCTAAAAGATAGTATGTGGATATCTCGGTGTAGTACTATTCATCAGAACGGCAATATTTACTCGTTTTCCGTTATGAACAGGCTTATTATTGCATCATCATACGAGGTAATGCTAATTTCTTTAATTTTTACACATTCATGTTTGTATTTTACGGTGTTAAAAGTCAGCTGGAATTAATGGCAGTAAATGTTGTGACACCTAGGGTAGGTTGACCAAATCTATTTAAATCCGCAAGAGCGTTCTCTATGATGTGAAGGGCAGCGCAGGAGCTTCGGGGGAAAACACAAGTAACTGGATGTTTCTTGACGTTGCCATAGTTTCTCTCTCTCTCTCTCTCTCTCTCTCTCTCTCTCTCTCTCTCTCTCTCTCTCTCTCCCTCTTGCTAAAAAACATACTATACAAATATAGTATTGCTCAGTCTCTAAAAGAAAAAAAAATAATGAAATTAGCTCTACAGTACATATAGGCCTAGGCTTACACAACAGCAGACTCTCTCTCTCTCTCTCTCTCTCTCTCTCCCTCTCTCTCTCTCTCTCTCTCTCTCATCATAACAATGCATTCGTTCCTTTTCGTTGGACATAGCTCAGATTTAACTCTTGATTTCATTATGGAAAATCGCGTTTCCGATTATGCAAGCATTCCGTTCAATGTGGTGTCATAAATTCATTTGTGTAAGGTTGCTTGGTAAGTTATGTCGAAAAACGTTTATTTTGCTCAGAACTGTCGCTGCAAATTACAACTTGAACGAATACGGTGAAACTTGCCACTGCATTTAAGTATCAATGATTTCATTATCGTAGAATATGATTGAAAGTTATGAGGTCAAGCAAAAAACAAACACAATAAGACGGAAGCTCCTCCCCTTTCTAAAGTTGCCAGATGTCGCATTATTGAGCAACATATGTCCGAAGATTTAAAAAAACTGTATCCTCACTTTCCTTGCCGAGTGTACATTTGATAAGGTTGCCATTTGCTGATAATATACTGTATGTTTTGGCCAAAAAACGTTTTTGTTCCACATAGGTTTCATTTTCTTATTAATTAATTGGTTGTCAAATAAAAAAAAGAAGTTTTTGTTTCAGTAGATTAAGGTTTCCATTTTTTTAAAAATATATAATCTGGTTTCAAAAAATAGTTTTGTTTCAGTACCAATGTTACCATTTTCTGAATATATAATTGATTGATAAAAATGTGTTTCAGTAACCGTGTGTATTTTGTAATGTTAATTGTAATTAATTTAAGAAATGTCCAGTGAAAATCTAAAACTTGTAAAGAGACCGCCACGCAAAAAAACTCAACAAAAGTTTTAGAGACACTGTGTTGGCTTAATTTGCCGAAGAGAAACACATAGATGGATCAAATTGTTTAGAGAACGGCAAAACTTAGAAAAGTTCTGATGGCGAAGTGTGCCAAGAGATATGGCTCAATTATGATTGCTTCAGCTGTATGGAACAAACCCTGATTACAGCAGTTGCAGAAAACAGCAGCTGGACTGCAAATATATATGCAGACTGTGGAATAGGTTGACGGGGCAGCTCAATGCATCAGTGGATTCCGGCAAGTAAACCATTGCTAATGCAACAGCATAAAGAAGAAAGGATGGGATTTTCCATGCAATGCCCTCAAGAAGATGCTTCGTTCTGGGATTCAGTTATTTTCTGTGATGAAAAACTTTTATAACTGATGCGCATGAACAGCTTCATTGTTGGCGTCCAAATAAAACTAGATAAGCCTAGAGAAATTTAAGTTGACTTATTCAAAAAATATGAAGCACGCCTCTTGCCTTTACCATCAACCTGTTTATTCCTATCATAAGCTGATATGCAGCATATAGGCTACTTGAGTGCATTACGTTATATATAAAAAACTGATGGAATTCGACTATAAAATGAAAGTAATACATAGTTTATTGCAAGATGAAAAAAGAAACTTTTATTATTTTGTTTTTATTACTGTATATAACTTAGACCTAAAGCTGAGAAATGATCAACAACTATATGAATTTGACTGTTCACACAGGAATTATGTGTTTAATGGGGACTGCAATGCACAGCTATCTTCGTATAGTTGTCTTGATATATAATTTCAGTTCATACCTATAGGCTATTAGAAAACATTATAATTTTCATTTATTGAGTATAATTTTGGCAATATTATAACAGATATAAAATAGAATAAAATAAGTCTTTATATACGAAAGTTGTAGGCCTAGTGTTCTTCTTTTTTTATATAACTAACTACTCTCTATTGAATTGCCTATCAGCTGAAATAATATTTTCTATCGACAGATATGCTGAAAATAACATCGCGCCTTCAAGGCATAGTGGCAGAATATCAGCTGGGGATGGATGGCTGCCAGTGGACCGGGAGAGCTAATTGCCATTGATGAGAGTCCGAACAGCAATCAGTATATCGAAATCTTACAGGACATTTTAGTAACCTCAATTCGAAAACTATTATTGTCGCATCCCATGCTAATATATATCACACATGGACATATATGCAGTCCACAATGCAAAGGTCGTAAAGCAATGTTCCAGCAGAAAGAAGTTCATTTGTTTTTCTTCTGCAGATCTGAAACAGAAAAAATTTATTAATTTTAACACTGGGATGTTAATCGTGCTAAGACCAAAGAGAACCTTTAAAGCATGCAATAGATATTTGGGAAAACTTAAGACTAAAGAGGGGAGCAGCAAACATTTGCGAAGTCCTCGTTGCATCAATGCCAAATAGGACAAGACGCGTGCTAGATGCACGAGGATCCTATGCAAAGTTTTAATACGTTATGCTGCCTTTTCATATAATATAACTAATTTTATTCTCGTTAGTTTAACAATGTTATTTTGTATTTGACTTCATTTCAGCTCATTTACTTCTCTAACATCTTTCTTATTCATGTGAACCTATATATACTGTATAGGCCTTAATGTTATGACTGAGTTCCTGCTTAATTCATCTCTCTCTCTCTCTCAAAACTGTAATCAGTAAACACAGTTTTATATATATATATATATATATATATATATATATATATATATATTTTATTAATTTTATATATATATATATATTTATATATAATATAATATATTCATTTGCGATAAATAAACCTATAAAATCATGCAAATCACATCATACATACAACAAAACATACATTTTATGTTATATATTATATATCCATAAGTAAAATAATACACCTATATATTAATTTTTTTCAGAAGTAAAATGTTTAAATTTTCATTTATTTTTCTAGCTTTGCCCGTATATAAATATAATCTAGCTTAAAAGGATTTTCATTTTTGTTGATCTAATGATAATGTTTTCTATTTTTTTACTGAAAGAAGGAAAGAATTAAAAAAATATGCCCCTTTTGCCAGCATATGAAGATTATTTTTTCAGTAATAAATAATGTGTTTAGTTAATGTTCTAGCTTAATTTAATTAATTTTCAATATATTACAATAATATTTTGGTATAAAAGCCCATTTTGATTAAATTTCGGATACTTGAAAAAGATATAATTCTTAGCATGTGACCATAGTACACATCGCTCATTCAGAGAGTCCCTTGTGAACCATATATGGAGCACATAGCAGTCAACGTGTTAATTAATTGGTTGTCAAATAAAAAAGAAGTTTTTGTTTCAGTAGATTAAGGTTTCCATTTTTTTAAATATATAATCTGGTTTCCAAAAAAATAGTTTTGTTTCAGTACCTTAATGTTACCATTTTCTGAATATATAATTGATTGATAAAAATGTGTTTCAGTAACCGTATAGTGTATTTTGTAATGTTAATTGTAATTAATTTAAGAAATGTCCGCCGAGCAATCTAAAACTTGTAAAGAGACCGCCACGCAAAAAAACTCACAAAAGTTTGAGAGACACTGTGTTGGCTTAATTTGCCGAAGAGAAACACACATAGATGGATCAAATTGTTTAGAGAACGGCAAAGTTTAGAAAATAGGCCTAGATGTGGAACTCCTCGAAGCACCACAAGAGAGCAAAGCTATAATTATGATTGCTGCAGCTGTCAAAGAACAAACCCTGATTACAGCAGTTGCTGTAAAACAGCAGCTGGACTGCAAATATATATGCAGACTGTGGAATAGGTTGCATGGGGCAGGAATGCATCACAGGATTCCGGCAAGTAAACCATTGCTAATGCAACAGCATAAAGAAGAAAGGATGGGATTTTCCATGCAATGCCCTCCAGAAGATGCTTCGTTCTGGGATTCAGTTATTTTCTGTGATGAAAAACTCTTCACGTCTGATGCGCATGAACAGCTTCATTGTTGGCGTCCAAATAAAACTAGATAAGCCTAGAGAAATTTAAGTTGACTTATTCAAAAATATGAAGCACATAGGAAGAAATTTACCATCAACCTGTTTATTCCTATCATAAGCTGATATGCAGCATATTTCTTCATACTTGAGTGCACACATTATATATAAAAAACTGATGGAATTTTACTATAAAATGAAAGTAATACATAGTTTATTGCAAGATGAAAAAAAAATCTTTTATTATTTTGTTTTTATCTGTATATAACTTAGACCTAAAGCTGAGAAATGATCAAAAACTATATTGAACTTGACTTAAATTACAGGAATTATTGTGTTTAATTTAACTGGTAATGCATTTTAGCTATCTTCAAAAGTTTCTTGATATATAATTTCAGTTCATACCTATGTTAAGTAATTAGAAAACATTATAATTTTTGAAAAGAAGATATAATTCATAATTTAGGGCTAATGTTATAACAGATATAAAAATAGAATAAAATAAGTCTTTGTAAAAAATAGGCCAAGATGTTCTCTCTCTTTTTTATATAACTAACTTAGTACCATCAATTGAATTGCCTATCAGCTGAAATAATATTTTCTATCGACAGATATGCTGAAAATAACATCGCGCCTTCAAGGCATAGTGGCAGAATATCAACTGGGGATGGATGGCTTCCAGTGGACCTATTCTGAGAGCTAAACCATTGATGAGAGTCAGAACAGCAATCATCTATCGAAATCTTACAGGACATTTTAGTAACCTCAATATATTGATGAAAACTAGATAAGTTAGCATCCCATGCTAAAATTGATCACTATGGACAGTTCTATTAAAACAATGCAAACGGTCGTAAAAAGACAATGGTTCAAAACAGAAAGAACCAGAAGCGGTTCGAATTGACTTGCCTGCCAAGTCTGTAGAAAGATCTGAACTTCAGTAAAAATTTATGGGCCTACATGACCCAACACAATGAAAAATGTTAATCAAGAACTAAGACCAAAGAGAACCTTTAAAAATTCATGCAATCTTGGCTGAGATATTTATATTGGGAAAAACTTAAGACTAAAAAGAATTGAGCAGCAAACATTTGTGAGAATGTCCTCGGAACATCAATGCCAAATAGTGACAAGACGCGTGCTAGATGCACGAGGATCCTATATTCAAAATGCACTGAATAACATTATTGAATCTAGCTTTTCATAAAATAAAATTTTATTCTCGTTATGTTTAACAATGTTATTTTGTAAACTTGACTTCATTTCAAAAGAAATTTACTTGTTTAACATCTTTCTTATTCATGTGAACCTATTATCATACTTGTAAACACAGTATGTTATAGTAAGTTCCTGAGTTTCCAATTCATCTCTCTCTCTCCTCTCAGGTCTCTCTCAGGTGGGGTACTGTATATCATAATGTATATGAGAGTATATATTTAGCCATATGATATATATATATATATATATGATATATGGATATAACGGTTGTATATATATATATATATATATATATATATATATATTACACTATACATATCCATACATACATACATACATACATAGGACCTACACCTATATATATATTTTCACCTATATATATATGATAAATGAATCACGTATAAAAGTGATATATATATATATATATATATATATATATATATCACCTATATAATATATATATGTTTATTTTCATTTGTTTGTTATTTGTATATATTTGATATATTACAGCTATATATTTTCTACATTTTTTATATATATATATATATATATATATATATATATATATATATATATATATATATATATATATATATATATATATATATATATATATATATATATATATATATATATATATATATATATATATATATATATATATATATATATATATATATATATATATATATATATATATATATATATATATATATATATATATATATATATATATATATATATATATATATATATATATATATATATATATATATATACATACACATATACATATACATATTCACCTGTTAATACGGATATGCTTATTTTCATCTTTTCTTTACTTAAACTTGTATGTGAATGCATTCCAGTTCGGTGGATATCTATAATTTTTCTCATTAGTTATCTGACTATTTATATATATTATATATATATATATATATATATATATATATATATATATATATATATATATATATATATATATTATATATATATATATATATATATAATTTGGTTTTTATTGTAAATATCGGAAATAGACTTAAACGAGAAAGTTACCTTTCATATTTCCTATCCTTTCAACTACGTATAATATGCTCATGGCAATTGGTCTAGGCATACGTGTGAAACTGATTCTAATTAATTTCTGTTTAGAAGAAATGAATAGCTACATGAAGATTAACCCAAGAATGCTTTGATGAAAGCAAGCCTTTTGTCTTAATGTATTCGTCAGCTTTGACTCTCACAGCTTTCCAACGCATGCAGATGAAACAGGATGACATGCAAGGAACTAGAAAGGACCCTACAATTACATTTATACTGAAATCTTGCCACACTTCCTTGTTTTTCCATAACCCTATCCCTGTTATAGTTATTTTTTGATAATCAAGTCTTGTACCTGTTGCCTCTTCATAGCCTTTTATTATTCCAAAACAATCTTTAATTGATCCATCAGACTTAGCTATAATAGTCGTGTCATCTGCAAATCCTACAATACTAATTCTCAGTCCACTCGGTAGTTCTAGAGCTTTCTTAAGCAGTTTACTAAAGTCTTTAACATCCGATATAATGGTTCCTGAGCTATTACAAGAGGCTCGTTGATAATGGACATCCTTGCCTAACAGACCTCTCAATAGGGAAATAATCGGTCAGGTTCCTATTAATACAAAGGCAACTTTAAGCATTAAAATAGGGCATTTTTATCAAACTTATGAAACTGCATGCAAACCCCATTCTTTCTAGTATCTGAAAGGCAAAATTTAAATCAACTCTATCAAACACTTTTGACCAGTCAAGAGAAAGCAGAGCTGCTGGCATTTTTTCTTAATTTACAAAACAGGTTATATCTCAGAAGTATATTGCAATTACTGATTGATTTTCCCGGCACAGAACAGAATTGTTCCTGTGATATAACCAATGCAGCCAGTTTTTTTTTTTAGCCTGTTAGCTGTTAGTTTTGCAATAATTTTGTAGTCAGTTTTTAATATCAGAATTACTAGTTTTGGGAACTAATTTAATTACTCCATTATTTATATTTCTACAAAAAGTTTCTTTAAATACTTACCTAATTGCTTACTAAAACTCCTCTTTGATAGTAGCCCACATTTCCTTATGGAATTCAGCTGGAAGTCCATCAGTTCCTGGGCATTTACCAGTCTTCATGGCTCTAATTACCTCCCAAGCTTCCTTTTCTGTGACTACTTCTGTTAACAATTTGTTTTCACTTTCTCCTATTGTTTTCCCTATCTGTTCCAAAAATTCTCATTGCTTTTTTTTTCTTTTTTGTGATACCTTTACTATAAAGTTCCCTGTAAAACCTATAAAACTCTGTCTGGATTGCTTTGTTATTCGTGAGTCGTTCCATTTTCTGTTTGTACTTTTACAATATTAGTTTTGACATTCTTTTCTTTGCTTAATAAGTATAGAGAAAGCTTTTCACCTTTTAGTTTCTCACCCACCGTAGCTCTAATGCTTATTCCATCACAGATTTCCTCCTCTAGAGTTTTTATTCTCTCTTTCAGCACATTTATTTCTTCAAAAGCACAACAACTACTAGAATGAATCTCATATCAAAGTCCTTCAAAAGAAGGCATCGTGCTTACCGCATACAAAAATGAGAAAAAAAAGCACGTTAAAAGAAGAAGATTGTCGCCTTAGGAGGGACTTCAAAAGGTTTAGGTATCCATTTTTTTCCTGATTAATAATTTTTTATGTTTTCGTGAAAAACTTTTTCATTTGTTCTTTGGCATCTAACCACCATTCTAGCACCGAACAATCATTTTGACATAATCTCATTACGCAGTATTGGACAAATTGTTGGAATTTGACTTCAATACTCTTCTATTTTTGACTCATTTCTTAACGTAAACTGAGTTTTCACTGAATTATGATCTGACCAGGCAACTGTGGCACTTTCTGTGTTTTGTGCCTTACAATGTATATAACTCCCTAACATAAATACGGTCTAATCGAGATCCATAGTTCTTTGTCACATATGTGTACTCTATGCTATGATTTGTTCAAAGCCATGCATCTTTCAATTTTAGCGCATTTTTCAAGTGTAACAAAACTTTCGATAAGAGGTTACCATCAAAATTAGAACAGTCTCTTTGGCTTGTTATGTAGTTCCAGTCCCCTCCTAATACCAGATTTTGCAGGCTGTTTCTACAATAGTACATTAAGTCATTTTTGAGCAGCTCTTCTCTGTCTAATCTTTTTTCACTTCCAGAAGGTGCAAAAGCATCAAATAGCTGGAAATCAACTTCCATAAAGCTACATTTTGCACTGATTACACATCCTTTTGCATCCATTTCCTTACTGAGAATCCTCACCCGTGATATTTCATTTAACAAAATTGTCGTCGCCCCTTTTAAAAGTAGTGTGGGGGTTCAAAATAATTTCACAGAATTTCTCGATGTACAGTCAGCCAAAGAAGAATTGGCGTAGTTTCTTTATTCATTGTTCGATATGGAAATATTGCCATATGCAGGTGTCAGATTATTTACTTTTCAATCGTGACAGCCTAAGCCCTTCGAATTTGGCTTTGTTTCTGCTCGTCTTGACGTTAACCCAACGTATCGTATAGTACTGGGGTCGACACCCCAGTTCGTCACCTACAGCCGATAAATAATACATTAAGCCTGTCAATATTCTTTAATAATTCAACTAATTTTGTCCTTTGACACCTGATTAGCCTACAGTAGGTCTATTTTCAGCAGTATACTCTCTCGGATGCGTAATGTGACTCAATATTTAAATCGACAATATCTATATTAATCTGCTTCATTTGATTATTTCCCTTATTCCTTTTTAGTGGCCGTGTTCTCCTTTTTTCTTATCCTTTTCATTGTTGCTTAACAGAATTTACTCAGACCTTGCTATCTCATGCCAAAAAAGCAATCATAAGAAAACAAACGATTACAATTTAATCTTTTTTAAGATACTCGGTGTAATATATGACAATGATTACAAGAGAAGAAAATTGGAAAGTTCTAGAAAATAGTATTGTATGCAATATAGGCCAATTGTATTCCAGGAAATTGTCACTATTCCAAAAGTCAATTATAGCAAATTCAAGTTTTTATGGAACGGAAACTATCACCAATTAAACAGGTAGACTATGTATTTAAAAAGAAAGAAGGGAGGCACTGGAATTATCAATATAGCAACGAAAGCAGATTCAGTATTTTTCAACGCATTTTCGAAGTCCTTCATAAAAAGAGTAATTGGTTATAAACTTATTGTGTATTACTGTAAGATGAGGACATCGTATCTTTTGGAGATTGAACAAAATATTGTGTCCTTCCCCTACTATGACGACCTAATAACAACCTTATCTACCCAAATGTGAACTCTAAGAGTATTTACGGGTTTATATCGAGAGATGAGAAGTGCAACGCAAAAACTGAAGAGAAATAAACTTTATTTGAATGGAAAACTATTTGGGGGGATGTTAACAGTAAACTGATCAACAGTTACAATAGAGAAATTTTGTACAAATATATTCATGAAATTCTGGCCACAAAAGATAGGTTGTACATAATGGAAATATGATGTGATGCATTTCATTTATTTCTGCAAGTGCATCAAGAAACCGGTTAATTGGTTTTGTGATTAATTAAAATAATTATGTAACATCAAGACAAAAATTTTATTGAAAATTTCAAAATTGGATTTTGAAGCACATTCAAAAAAGGACAGGAACACTGCTGTGATTTTGATTTGTGACTATGTTGTTGGGATTTGGTTAGCCCATAAAGCAGGAATAAAAGATGAAAACGGTGGTACTAGACGGTTTATAAAATCAAGGATAATAAAAAAATAGATACATACTAATAAAATCTTATATGGGTAACTACAGGAAAATAATAGCATTGAAATACATAGATTATCTGTAAAATGTGCACGCTAAAATATTTGTCAACCCGAATGGTAGGATAAAATTATATTTGTTAATTTTTGGTAAAGTTGAGTCAACTTTGATTAAATTCTGCTTGTAGTAATGTTAAAAATGTAAAATATTGTGTATTTTCTCTAATAAAAGATAAAAAAAGAAAGAAAATAACAAATTAGCATAGACGAAAATCTTTGCCTATATTACATACACGAAGGAACTTGAGTAACTGTTTTTATGGGAAATATAGTAAAGCAGATACTAACGAGCTCTATGGTCCTGGGATTCACAAGGTCTCAACCTCGTGTCAGGCTTGAAAATATTTCATTGATTTATTCTTTCTCTTAGGGAGTGAAATATTTGGGCTTCTGGATTGTTTCTTTTATAGATTCTGATTCTATACTTTCGTATCCAGTTCCAGCTTATGGTTTATATGTGTCTATTTACGGCTATCAATAAAATGAGTACTTTCGTAATGTGTCAGCAGATCTTTACATGATCTCCTTTTCTCTGTGTAGCATCAGTCTTTGTTTCCCCCTTGCCGACGACAGAGTCCAGACACACATCCAGCCAGGCAAAGATTCTTCTCCTCACCTTTCTGTCTGTTGTGCTCCACTGACGCCGTCCGAGTCGGTGGCGACTGGCGAGAGAAATATGGCGCCCTCTGTCTCGTGCACAAGCGGATCCGTACCCACAACTGGAATATGATTTTTTAATAAATAAGAGGAATAGTTCATGAGGGATTGAGGGATTTTAGGTTGAAATGAAGCCACATCAGTATCCGGGACTACAACTTCTATTAATACTGCACTACTGATGATACAATTGACAATGAAGATAATAATAATATGAAGATTATTGCTGGTAACTGAAATGACGAGACAGGTCTAAACTTCTTTGTCTGTGGAATTCTAGAGTTATTTGTAAATACTGAGAACAGCCAGTTCCTGTAAAATGGAAAGAAGACTGTCAGTAATATACGATCGAAAAATTAAGAATGAACTTACCAAAATTTTAAAAGGTAATAAAATCTAAAACTAGAGCTATTTAGCTCCCGGAAGCAAAACCCCAACACGCATCATATTCATCTCATTCTGTTTGTCTCTTTGTCTATATTTTTTTCTTCCTCAAGTTTTACACACACACACACAGACATATACATATATACATTATGTATAAATACCTATGCATACATACGTCAAGGCGTTGGAATCTCTCTCTCTCTCTCTCTCTGTTCCTCGCTCTCGCCTTGCTTATTGGTTTTAGCATTAAGCAAATGAATAAAATTCTACCTGGGTACTGTAATAGAGCTTTATCATGTGTTGCGGGTTATCTCTCTCTTTTTTATGTTCTTTGTTATATGTTTGTATGGATTTTAGTCTTTCTCTTCTTACCTTGGTTTCTTTCGAGGTGTCCTTCAGATCGCTTCGCGGATGATGTGCTATCTTTGTATATTTATTATTTTTAAGTATTGATATCTCTCAGAAAGGCGTATAGAGACGAGATCGATAATTTTTTCACTTTAATTAGTACTTAGTATTATAAAGATCAGTACAAAATTAACAAGTTACAATGATAGAAAACGAATCACTCTTGATTCAGTCTATATGGGGAACACGGAAGCGAGGGGAGACGTACTCTCCCTTGAAGGACACAGTTCTGCACTCTCCTCTCCTCGTCGGTCTCTAACTCGTTGAACTCCCAGAAAACTTGCTATCTGCAATCTCCACCTCCTTCTAGCCTTATTGGAAGGATTAATCAGCAAGGCCTCCCCTTCAAGTAGCTGATTGGAAGGACTGTAGTGGGTGTGATTTAAATCTCTCCTTAGAGGACTTGATTGGAGGTGATCTTAGGAGGGTGTGTGAAAGACCCCTCCCAAACATAATTGATTGGAGGTTGAAGAAGTACATCACTTGGGCTAACCCCCAAATTCCTGGAACTTCCATGAAAACGCCTTCCTGAGAAGGCGGGGCTATAGAACCAGCTGCTGTAAGCATTTAGGCTGTGCTGACTCATGTTTTGGTTAGCTTCAATCGCGAGGCCATTATTTCTCACTTTTACGATTGTTTTTATGGCTTCAACACGATATACTGCAATGGTTCATGTAAACATCCCGCGTATTGATAACATGACGCAACAACAGCATTTGGGCGTTATCACTGTGTTCTTTGCCTTTCTCTTTATTCTTATTTCTCTCTCCTTCTCTCTCCTAACTTTTTCTCTTTCTATCTCTCTCTCTCTCTCTCTCTCTCTCTCTTTTCTATCTAATTTCCCTATCTATTCTACACCACAACATCACTTGGTCACACTACCTCACACTGCCCTCAGTGTGACAAAAAGTATACAGTTCAATGGATGATTGCAAAATCACACAAATAAAATAAAGTATTTATATGATTGCCCATCAAGTAAATTCTCAAAAAAAAAAAAATAAACTGCACAAACTGTGTCAATGCACTAATGCAAAAAAAATCAATTAAGAATATATGGTAGAAAATTCATACACTATATTATATCATGAACCAAAAGAGATACATATACATACATACATATATATATATATATATATATATATATATATATATATATATATATATATATATATATATATATATATATATATATAATGAATTATTATACTGTAAAAATGGTTAATTGTTTTAACACATAATGCAAATAATAATACATAAAGAATTCAGTAGTAAATTATGTCTATAAGATCATTTTACTCTTCATTGGTCCTTTTTATTTCTGTTATAATCTTCTCAACATTTGAAATTACCACACGTTTGACCAAAATTGCAAACACTATTATTACAATAATGATTATGACAAAATTAAACAGAGACAGAACTGGTGAAACATTTTCTTTGTAATAGAAAAATTCATCTACTAAATCCAACACTTTTATTTGTTTTAACTCTAACTGAGACAGTTTAAATTCTTTAACTTCACTAGAGTAGTTCATGTATGGGGTATTTTTATGGATTGTTATTTCTGTGAAGACATGAGGTTCATAATATAATTTATTAGGAATAACTAACTTGCATGTCTTATCAAAAGCATGGACATTATTGAAATTAATTTCAGTACTTAAACTATGGCAATTAATAGTTGCTGTTACTGAACTCAGTGAAAACACAAAAACTGACTGTTCTACTAGGATGGAAACAAAATCATGTTTGGATAATTGTGTACACAGTACTGTCTCTTGATTTTTGTTTTCAATTATTTCTTGAACACAAGGATAGGCATTAGTAGTTTCATACAGGTTGTCAAGGTTGCAAATATACTCTTTATCTTTCAAAAGTATACAATCTCTTAATTGAGCATCAGTAATAAATGACATCATTAGTCCATGTTCTTCTAATGCAAAATTGATGTGGTTGACATTTGAGATAATTACGTTTTCCTTTATCAACATGGGAAAAGGATGTATGGACATCAGTACATCTGCTTCTTTTTGATTAAAAGGTAGTATTAGAAGAATCTTATTTTTAACTACCTTGGTGGTTATCAAATTATAATAGACCATTATATCCTTTACCATAGGGTATAATGTCCTTCTACCAAAAAATCACTAATTATGCCCTCTAATTCTCTTGGGTTTATTAATGTTGGACTTAATATTCCTTTATAGGCTAACAAAATGGCATTTAACAGATCTTTATGGTCTTGCAATACAATTCTAACATTGTTCATAAATGTAATTAAATGTTGTTCATCTGTTATTATCTTAATCTCTTTGGTAATATTTGTGTTCACTTGATTAATAAATTCCTTTATTTTTTCAATTCCTCACTGTTTAAGTTTTGAGAGCTTATAATCTTATTTAACACAATGCCCCTTGTTGCTGCCCATTTCTCCAGTTTGTCTATACGGGCACTTTCTTTTTCTACATTAGAGTCCGTAGCGACTCCAAACAATTGATTAAGTGCTGTTCCTATAAAAGGTAAGAGGGATCGTTTGGATCTTGTATTTAGCATACTTCCTATGTCATTATCTAGTTTTTCCAATAATGGTAAAACACTGTTATTTTCACTTTTCCTAATTAATGATTTTAATTCCCTTTGGACATCTTTCAATGTCATTTCATTGATAAGCACTGATGTAATGTCAATACTCACTATGCCCAAGTCCTTTATTAATTTCACAGATCCCTTTTCTCTAGTAGTGCACCCTTCCGGGTCACCACTTCAGATTTATAAAATTAACAAAGAATACCATTGAATATTACTGTGGACCTGATATACAGCATATCCCGTTCTCGATCTAGAGAAGAAAGACCTACATAAAGCAGTGTTATGATAACCAAGAAGAACCGCATGTTTGTATCTGTAAGAATAAGCCTTATCAGATATTCTGTATACATGAGGTATTTTAATGCCTACACATTGTTTATATCTCATAGTTCAACACTTTACATAAAATTTATCTTTTTCTTAAGTTGTATTTGTTATTTATTGGTTCCTGTTTATCTTCTTTCAGTAATTCAACTATTCTCTTATTGGACCAAGAGTCTGTTTTTATTACCTTTACATGATTAGTATGAACAATTCTTTCTTTTAGATCAATCTCACTTATGATCTTTAGCTTATTTAACTTCAACACTTCTAATACCCTATAACGACCATTAAACTTTGAAGATACTTTTATATTAGGACCTTCTGGAACATGATTCTGAACATATACCTGAGCACCTACTACAATTTTTGGTTTAGCTGTATTTTTGTCATAGTACCTTGCTTGGACACTGAGCTTCTTTAAGTCTAGTCCTCGTCTGTTTGATCGTTTCATACGTACGTCTAGTTTTCTAGGCAATATAGTCATCGTAGTTATAAGTATGTCGGGGTGGTGTGGCATCATCTAGTAACGTATTTGGTAGTCTCTTCTCGTATCCGTATAACAAGTAGTGTGGTGATTCTCCTACTGTCTCATTTACAGTATTGTTTATAGTAAACTGTACGTCTTCCAAAGCTAAATCCCAGTCTTCTGTATTAGGTTTAACTAAAGTTTTCAGGATATCCTTTATCTTACGATTCGTTCTTTCTACTGCTCCATTTGAACTTGGTTTATATGCTGTGATTTGACATTTATTTATCTCATAAAATTCACATAATTTTCTTAAAAGTTCACTAGTAAATTCTGCTGCGTTATCAGAAAGAAGAACTTGTGAACATGAATGTCTAGTAATAATTCTAGATTTAAGAGCTTCTGCTACTGTAATTGCATCTCTATTTCTTACTGGTACAATCTCTACATATCTTGTTAGATAGTCTAAAAAGACTAATACTTGTTTATTCCCTAACAGTGGTAGGAAATGGACCTAAAAAGTCCATAGATACGACCTGAAATGGATTCAACTCCGATGGGTATTTTTCAAGTGGAGCTTTTGGATTTACGTTACCTTTATTTCGATTACAAACTACACAATTTTGTACAAAGTTCTTGGCATCCTCACTACAATGGGGCCAAAAATAGTTTCTGGTTAGGATTCTAGTTGTCTTTTTGATTCCAGGATGTCCTGCTAACTTGTATGAGTGTGTTAGTTCTAAAACTTCTCTGATTAGTGTTTTTGGGATGTATAGTCGAGAATAACCATTCCTCTCTGTTGGTCTTTTATACAATAATCCATTGATTAAATCAAAATCAGGTTTTAAAGATTCATCTGTCATTAGTTGTCCTATTATATGCCTGATTTCTGTATCCATTCCTTGTTGTATTTGTACTCTCTCCAAATCTAAATCTACTACCTGACAGCTAAAACAAAAAGTATTAGTGGTAATACATTTCTCTGTTTCTTCTTGCGCTCTGGATAATGCATCTGCTAGTGCATTAAATTTTCCTGGGATATATCTGAATTCTGGTGCAAATTCTAGCACATTAATGAACCATCTATTGAACTTCATGTTATTTGTAAAAGTTCTCTTCTTAAACAAATCACAAATTGGTTTGTGATCAGTAAGTACATTGACTTTATGTCCTAAAATTATGTGTCTAAATTTCCTTAGGCCCCAGTATAATGCTAAACATTCTCTTTCTATTGTGCTATAATTTCTCTCTGCAGCATTCAAAACTCTACTGGCAAAATATACTGCTCTCATTCTTGTTTTGTCCTTTTGTAATAATACAGCCCCTAGCCCGGTACTTGAGGCATCACAGGCTAAGTAAAAGTCTTTGGAGAAATCTGGGTAGACTAGTACGGGATTTCTGGTCATTTTACTCTTTAGTGTTTGGAAAGCTGTCTCTTGTTCTTTATTCCATTCATATTTGACATCTTTCTTTGTTAATTCTGTTAATGGTTTTGCTATTGTAGCAAAGCCCTTAATGAAAGGTCTATAGTAGCCTACCATTCCTAGGAATCTTCTCAATGCTTTCAAATTGGTAGGAGCTGGATATCCAACTATTGCTTTTATCTTGCCTACTTGCATTCGCAGACCATCTTCACTAATTACATGTCCTAAATATTCCAAAGATTTCATTAAGAATTGACATTTCTTTAATTTGACTTTTAATCCTGCTCTTCTTAATCTTTCCAAGACTATTTGAGGTGACTCTCTAAATCTTTGCTAAAAATGATAACATCATCTAAGTAAACTGCAACATTTTCTATATCCCCTAATATTTGAGGCATTAATCTAACAAACGTTAAAGGAGCCGAAGTGAGTCCAAATGGCATGACTTCAAATTGCAAGTGTTCCTTGTGTGTGCTGAAGGCTGTGAATGGTTTCGACTCTTCGTCTAAAGGTACTTGCCAGTATCCACTAAGTAAATCTAAAGATGAAAATATCCTTGCACCTCCTAATTGAGCTAACATATCTTGAATCACTGGCATTGGCATTCTATCGGGGATGGTGTTGGAATTTAACTTTCTATAATCTATCACAAGTCTCCAATTTCCATCTTTCTTTGGAACAAGTAGTAATGGAGAATTATATGGAGATTTAGAAGGAATGACTACCCCATCTTTCTTCACTTCTTCTATCAAATTATCAACTATGGGTCTTTGGCTTATTGGTAATCTGTAATTAGGACTAAAGAATGGTTTTGTTCCATCATCTAATACAATTTTATGTCTTAGGACATTTGTTCTACCTAATTTATCTCCTTCTATTGCTATTACATCTCTGTATTTTTCTAATACTTGAATTAATCTATCTTTGTTTTCTGGAAAATCTGTTTTATTCACTTCTTTGCTTAATTCAGATGTTTGACCAGCTACAGAGAAAAATGCTTCTTCTTCTAATGTTAGTAATGGATTGTTAATAGGTATTCCTTTACAAAAGACAATGCCTGCATAAAGTGTTAGTTTGTTATCTGAGTAGTTCTGGACATAAACTTCACAAGTATCACCCTTCACGTGGACTAAAGAATTATCCATTCTGACAAATTCTGGTAACTCTTCATTTAGTAAAAGAACATCTTTAACTCCTATCTCTTCTTTTCCCCTTAGATGTATTTTTGTTAAACACTTTGGATGCAAAATTACCTGTCTGTTTAGTATAAATTGTACTTTATTATCATCAGCAGTGCTTACACAACATACTTCCTCATCTTTTGTTTTTCTGCAAAGTAACAATGTTCTGCATCTATACTAGTTTCTTCAGTTACTGCTATTTTATCATTTATGTCTACTTTATTTATTTTGTTTAACAACAGTACCTCATTTACTAATTTCCCTTCATTATCACAACTGATTACTACATTGCTATAATGTTCTGTATTTATCTCTGCATAATTATCATCATAAATGTCTTGTTCCTCGTCATATTCAGAACATTGGGGATCACCTTTATTTATTGCTGGGTCACTTCTTTTGTTGGAAAGTATTAATTCTGGATGTGCGCATCTTAAATTTCTAGTCTGTAATTGTGGAAATTCCTCCTTTCCATTACCATTTAATTTAATTTGATTGTTCTTTTGATGATAAGTTATTTTCTGTATGTCTTTCTCGCTTGTTGAAGTCGTCTCAGACAAATTGATCAGATTTGGGTGAAACTTTTCTTCTTCAAGCGTAAAGCATACGCTCTTTTTATTATCTTGTGTAAGGTTAATTCTTCCTTCTCGGCAATTGAGTATGATTCCACTTTTCTTCATTAATTTATATGAGAACAACACCTGTGCGGGAAAGAATCTGTCTTCTAGAACTATAAAACTTTCAACAGTTTTATGTGACGAAAGGTCTATTTCTAAGTTCACATTTCCTAAACTTTAAATCTGTTTACCCGCTACTCCTTTTATTATTTTGCTTTGACCCTGAATTAGCGTTTCTTTAACGCCTAAGTAATTTGTTAATGTGTGTTTATCAATTATGCTTACAGTGCTACCTGAATCCATAAGGACAGTACATAAATTATTCTGTATTGGAATTTTAATGATAGGTAAATCCTTTCTGATTACTTCTTCTTCATCCATGGAAAATACAACTTCTTTACTCTGCAATATGGATAGTGCGGATGAACCTTCACTTCTCCTTTTTGCTAATTCTTCTACTCTTAATTTATCTTCTTGAAGGGACTTTCTTGTGGTATTCTGTGTAGGGATAAATTGTCATTGATTTGAAGACTTAGGCTATTTGATGTTGAGCGGTTACTACTTAATTCAACTATTTCTTTATTTCCTTCTTGTGTTTTAAACCAGCAATTCTTTGTTAAATGTCCTACTTTCTTACAAACCGTGCAGATTCTAGGTTTTCTACACTCATTTGTAAAATGATTTGTATACCCGCAGTTTTCGCAGGCTGTCTTTGGTCTCGCCCCTTGAGCGGAATAGTTCACTTGGGTTGAAGTGTTTGTGTTTGAGCTTTGACCATATCTATAAGGTTTGTGTGGTCCACTCTTTGTTAGATTGTTTCTTCCCCTTTGATCTGGATTCCATTTTCTTTTAGTATTTTGGGCATATTTGGAAGGTATTTGGTTTATTTCCTACTTGTCTGGAATTATCATAGAATTTATTATTCATTTTAAAATTAGGATTATTATTTCTGACTTTCCTTTCATTTTGTGCTTCTGTTGTTCCCACGAATTCCTTGGATAGATTTATCTCTTTCCTTTGGATTTCTTCTCTCATTGTCTTCAATGTTTGAAGGGTTGTTTTTCTGGGATAAAGTTTTATTTTTCTGAAAGCTTTCTTTTCCTCTTCTCCAAGAATATTATATATGGTTCCAATATGTGTAAGTTGTACACCTGGCAAAAGATTGCCCTAAGGAGTGTGCGAAGTCTTTGTATGATGAAAGAGTTTTCCTTAAGACGACCACTGAACAAACGAGGGCGGAGTCAGACTGACCGAAAGATCAGCTTGTAGAGAATGATGAAACGACGAGAAGGGAAACTGATAAAAAAGACACGGCAAACCAATACCTTAGATATTTGAGATCCTTCAGCGTAACCTATGACTTGCGTAATCTGTTGCATGGAAAGCTAAGCAAAATGAGCTTGTCAAAACAAGAAACATTTTTCTTCAGAGAGACTATTAGAACATCGTATATGATAGGCTGATGCCTCGTTTGCTCCCATCGCTTGATTATGTTTCTTGTCGTCATCGGCATTGAATTATGATAAATGTTACGGTGATGAAGTTATAAGTAAAGAAAACTTGTTGATGGTGTTTCTTAGTTAGGTGTCTCCATGAGCAGGGTTCTCAAAAATAACAATGAATGGTAGAAAACAAAAGGACACAGGAGATTCCTACCATAGAGAGGACATCCTGATAATCTGACAAAACTCTTGAAAACACATTTTAAACACTGGGTATATACATAACGGACTGAATAACAAACAGCTTTGGTTTGTATATTATATATACTTTATCAGTGCGAAGGACGACTAATTTTGCTGTGAAGTTTTCTCGACACCTAAACGAAGTGGAAATACTCCACTTTTATATTTGAACTATTAACCCAATTTCCCCTTTGCAGTAGCCATTGGATCTTTTATGTTTATGTGAGAACTGAAAGAAAAAATCCCCTTCATCCTATGATCAGGGAAGGGACAGAGAAGGGGGGGGGAGCCGTTGCGTTTGCTGCCTCTGTTTCTGTGAAAATACCGTGTGATCGTCTTTAACGACATTAGAATTACTGGAATTATGCAGTTGTGCAAAAAAAAAAAAAATTCATAAGGAAATAGAAATATAAAATAGAAGAAAATAGGATTAATCCTTGACGATAGTAGTCAATCGTAAGGTAAAACAAATGTTTTCATCAGCTTATTTGTATTTTGACAATACTTTCCTCTTAGAATTTTTCTCCCATGAATTGCTTATTTCAAAACGTCTGAGTAGCACCAGGTGAATTCAGATGAGCCAAGAGAACAGTCATCGCAATATGCCTGCGCAGACAAAATCCATTCAGGTTTATTCTGCATTTGAAGGAAAGTCGCAATGGAACCCAATACGTGTATGCACTGACATCTTCAGAAAATCAGTGGAAAATTCCAGGGCGTTCTCGGGTATGCCTCAGGCGAGGCAGTGATCTGAATGACGAAAAACGTTCCTTCCTTCACCGTCAGTGAAAGCAAACCAGCAGGACGCAGTCCTAGCATTGCTGTTATTCAAAAGCAGTAGTAAGAGTCAATGTTTGGGAATAAGAGCACTGAAACGTGCTACCATTTATAAGCCTTCAACAACAGCTGTACAAACATACATTCACATCTTAATATGACCCATTATAAAGGCGAATATGAACGGTCCCTGTATCTCTCCATGTTTGCTCTTCATAAAATTCCGCCCATATCATAGGGATATGTATTGGTATAAAATATTCTTTTAATATGAAGTCAAGACATCGGATTAATATTTCACAGTTAACCAGCTCTTTATAATGGGCATAGTTCCACTCCTGTAGTAGCCAGGTTTTAGAGTAAGAAATTGTGATGAGGAACACAACTCGAGATTCCCAAGGTAATCACGACAGGCTTCAAGCAACATTTTAGCCTTTGACTTCCATGAAGCACTGTAAGTGTCCCTTCAGTAACGCAATACACAGCCATAAAGAGGAAAGCGAACAGTCAATCATAAAAAAAATGATTCACATATTTCACATCGCCACATGAAGAACGGAGAACTGATACGAAAGTCACGCAAATTCCAAAAATACATATATTTTTTTTTATCAAATAAGTCTTTCCGTTAGCAATATTACTAAGAGTTCCATACTGTTTAGCCGTGGTCCCTAACCAGTAGCTCGCGGGCGCCATGCCATACTGAGGCGCCCGCAAAGGTTCAAATGAAAATTGTAAAATATTTTGGTATCTCTTTCTTTATTCTTTATGAGCACGAAAAATCTAAAATTTGTAATCATGATTTGAGAGAGAGAGAGAGAGAGAGAGAGAGAGAGGAGAGAGAGAGAGAGAGAGAGAGAGAGAGAGAGAGAGAGAGTTGATTGGACTGTTATAGGGGAAGCCACGTAGATTCAGAAATTCGTAGAATGCACAATTGATGACTACTGATCGTGGAAGTGTCCATGCGATGGTTTGAAATGCCCTTGTCCAGAACGTGTAAGCTAGCCAGCCAACTTCCGTACCGATGAATTCAGTTGTTTAGCTGTTCTAGCATATCGTGAGTTCAGTTCCGATTGTTCTCTTGTAGAGTCTAATGGTGTTTCTGTTCCTCTGCAAATTGAATGCGGCCTTTCAAGAAAATCCACGCTCATTTCATTTTCAGTTAAAGAACAAGAATGGCTTCTGGTTCAAAGAAAAGAAGTCATGATTACGCTTTCCATGATGAATGGGAAGAGATTTATTTTTTCGCCAATATGAAAGACAAATATATGTGCCTAATTTGTCGTGCAACTGTTGCTGTATCTAAGAAAAGCAATGTAGAGAGGCATTTTGAAAATGCAACACTTCACAAGAGTTATGGTACTAATTATCCGTCTGGCAGTGCTTTAAGAAGAGGGAAAGTGAAACGGCTAAAATCTGAGTTGTGGGCTCAGCAAGAAATATTCCGGAAGTCTTTTGATAAAGCTTATGCAACGACCGTTGGTACATTTAATTAACTTGCCCAAGTTCTTGCGAAAAAGAAGAAACCATTCGAGGATGGTGAAATGGTGAAGGAGTGTTGGCTTGCAGCGTCTGAACCTTTGTTTGAAAGTTTAAAGAATAAGACTGAATCATAAACGCATTCAAATTCATGCCATCGTCTGGGAACATGGTCACACGAAGGATAGAAATGATGTCGGGAAATGTGTTTAATCAAATGAAAGCAGACATTGAGGAATGTACGTATTTCAGCTTGCAGTTCGGTGAATCTACGGACGTTGTGGACACAACCCAAGTCGTGTATTTGTGCACATGGTTTTTTCTGACGACGCTGTGAGGGAAGATTTATTAGTGCTCTCACCCCTGAAAGAAGAAACGCGTGGAGTGGATGGTTTTCATGTTTTCAAGAATTTCATTGACGAGGTGAATCTACGTCCCCAAAAACTTGTGTCAGTAACAACAGATGGGGCTCCATCAATGATAGGTGCCAATGTAGGCTTTGTGACACTGCAAAAATGTCGCTTCATTCCCTCGGTTCATTAGCTTCCACTGCATTACACACCAGCAAGTTCTTTGTTCGAAAGTTGTTAACCATGAACACTTAATGAAGGTAGTTATAAAAATGATTAATTCTATTCACGCTACAGCTCTTTAACACAGGTTATTTAAATAACTTCTAGATGAAGTGGATGCTCAGGATGGTGACCTTGTATTGTTCACGGAAGTGCGTGGGCTAAATAAGGGAAATGTTCTTAAAAGATTTAAACATCTAATTCCCGAAACCAATGGCTTTGTACAACAAATAGGGGATTCATGTGAAGAACTCGATGACCCAAAATGGCTAGCTGACCTTACATTTTTAACAGACATCACATCTAAACTGAATGAGCTAAAGCTAGAATTGCAAGGGCAAATGAAATTTTTGTCTCAAATGATAAGTTCAGTAAGTGCTTTCATGAATAAACTGAAATTATGGATGTCTCAGATCTCTAAAGGACTATTACATCACTTCCCTATACTAGAGAAAAGGCTTGACTTCAAAAGTTCTGAGTTTCCTGTTGCATCTACATACGCAAATCAGCTCAACATGATTTTGGATGAGTTCAAAAGGAGGTTTGCAGACTTCAGTAATGTTTTACCAGCTATCACATTCCTATCTAACCCTTTTTGTAACAGTGACCTGGAGATGGAAAGAATTACTCCACAAACTGACGTGCAACTGAAGAGCAAAGCAAAACATCAAGAATTCTGGACATTAGTAAATGCAGAGCAATTTCCATTACTGAAAGAAATATATCAAAGACTACATTCTTGCTTCGGTTCGACGTACCTGTGTGAATCAGGATTTTTGACAATAAAAATCTTAAATTCTAAGTAGGCTATAGGTCACGTCTCACTGACAGTCACCTGAATGACTGCATGAGAATGGCAGTTACGAACTATACCCTGAGATATCCAAGTTAGCCGAAGCAATGCAGAACCAACCTTCTCGTTAAAATTTCCAAAGGTAAAAATATTAAAATACTAAACATGTTGAAATAATAGAATATTAAACATTTAAATTTGTGTACATATATGTCACCCTTCACACTAGGCTTGCAAAGATTATTCTCTCTCTCTCTCTCTCTCTCTCTCTCTCTCTCTCTCTCTCTCTCTCTCTCTCTCTTCCATATATCTATATACTCATATATATATATATATATATATATATATATATATATATATATATATATATATATATATATATATATATATATATAGAGTATATATATATATATATATATATATATATATATATATATATATATATATATATATACATATACAGTGATACCCTGAACTTCCACGATTTGAGTTGCGCGAATTCATAGACACGAGAACTTTTCATTGGGGTCTAACTAATTGTCATACACAAGTGTTTCACAGACACGTGAACAATTTACGAATACTGAGAAATGCTGCAAAAGTGTTTGTTTAATTTTTTAAGTAATTTATAAATTTTCAAACTTTTATGTGTAAATTAAATAACATTAAATAATAAAAGTAATAATTCTCTCTCTCTCTCTCCCTTACTGAGGTGAGAGAGTTTTTATGGTCAATGTATATGTTTATGTGTTTTGTATGATAAATAAATTTTTTACCCGATAAGTACTAATTTTTATATATTAATAAGATTAATAAGATTAAATAATAATAGGGGCATTCTCTGTCAGATCTCTTAGATTTTGCTGAAATTTGGTTTATAAGGAAATCATAGGCCCTGAATCCATTTCTGAAATTTTTAGACCAATCTGATAAATGGTTCAAAAGATATGACCTCAGGAAATTGAGGTCACATGTGAGGTCACATATTTTCACTGACCCATAACTTGGTTAATAATGATCAGAATTGCATAAATGTATATGTGTTTAGAATCAGAAAGAACCAAGGAGTTCAAATATACATGTTTTAAAACTCTAGGTTGAAAAATAAAAAAGTTATAAAAAAAACTAAATTTTAGGTCACAATTTGACCTCTGGGGTATCAAATGAGAATTTTTTTTATAAATGTAAAAATGAAGGAAAGGGCATTAGCTATTAGAATCAGCAAAAAAAAGTTTGTGTATGTAAGTATTTTTCGTGAAACTAACATATAAGTGAACACCATATTCATAAGTCGGGCGTCAGTTCTACTGTACCTATTTTCCACACTTAAGCTCATATTTTGACATATAGATTTTTTTATAGATATAAAAACAAAGACAGGGTTCTTAGCTATGAGGAACAATCATAAAAATGTTTGGTAATTTTGGTACTTTTTATGTTACTAACTTACAAGTGAGCAAAACAATAAAAAATCATTGTTGGTACTTTTCATGTCACTTAAGTAAACACTAAATTTATAAATTGCTTATATATTCCAAAAATATAAGAAATAAAACTTATATTATTGCTAATCTGCACTGGAAATAATAGTTATAACAAAGAACAACACCTACTTTTTGGATTCATGTGCTAGCCAACACAATTTTTGCATTTGTAATGCTTTCATCAATTTCTTTTTTTGGAAAAATGTATTGGATTCTGCTGCCTCCTCTTAGGCTAGGACAACTCATTACAGTTAATATATGATGTCCTGGCACAGCACATGAATCCTTGTTTGATGAATAATAATATGCACTTGCTCCTGATGACCCAGAAGGGTGTAGAAAGTTCACTGTGAAATCATCAAGCTCTTCACAGTATTCCTCCACAATTCCATAGCAAACTTCCTCGTTGTAAATGCATCCAACATACTCTCCTGGTCTGATACACTTTGGGTTACCAAGTATTGTAGGTTCATTAGAAATGTGACCTTTCCTTATTCTTTTTTTTTTCTCCAATGCACTTGAGATGGGATACACCATCAGCTCTTCTTGTCCAGGGGAACAAATCTGTGATATTTCTGAGTTCCAGGAATGGCCCTACTTTCCTTAAATCGATGGTCCAACTTCTTTTCTGCCTCTTTTAATTCTGCTGTAGTAACATAGAAAAATTTGATCTTCTTGCTTAAGTTTTCTTCACAAAACTGAAACGTGTTCTGGTGTAAGAATTTGCCTCTCAGTAGTTCTCTGCAAACTGGCACTAGCAGTAGCTCTTTTGACTGTCCCTCCAATCCCATCACAGGCATTTTTTCCATGGGATGTAGCAAAGAAATGCCACTCACAAGCCAAACCAAAATCCTCTTCATGGTAACAGAGGTTTGTGAAATTATAACTGTTCTTATATTGGCCAGTACATCCATCTGAGAAATAGTGCACCTTCTTTAATTGTGGGCATCTGAATTAAACATAAGTCATAAGCTTCATCATGAATGTGTAAACCATTGTAGTGTCGTGTTTTAGTGATGCAGATAAGAAACACACACTAAAATGGCTAAGTTCCTGGTCTACAGATGATCTGCAATAGATGACAAAAGGGTGAACTGTACACTGTGAATTGTCCCAGTGAAAACTTTGGGCAGAATCCTGGACAATAAAAGAATAATTCTCAGAGAAATCCCCTGCTACAACTACCTCGCTCTCATGTGGTAACGATTCCTTCAACTGCTTATAGTACTGGGATTGTTGCTGAGCAACAAAGCGATGATGAACCAACCGACAGATTTTCATGTTTAGGGATGATAAGTGTTCATGAAGTGGTTCCACCTTATAAACCATTGTACAACAGTCAACAGTCACCCAATGCTTGTAAGTTACTTCATTTGGAGCTGATTTCACGCTGTCAAGCAACTCGAGAAAATTCAGGACACCCTCTTCCCCTGGGCAATCATTGCAAAGTTGCATCATGCAGGTCTCTCTCTCTGTGCTGCAGACACTGTAATCCAGAAGATCCTTGTAAAAAAGGCCTCTTTCTCCCAATGTAGTTAGCTGTAATTTTGGATTTTGATGATAAGTGCAGACACAGACAGAATGAGTCCCACCACTACCAGCAAGCACACAATATGATGGCCGTAATTTTGCAAATGTGGAAAATCCAACTTTGAGATTCTTTTCATCATTTTTGTACAGTTCAAAAATATCTCTTAAATTTCCAAAGATCAGTCGCTTTTGCACCTTTGTTGGAAGTTCAGCACTGATAACTTTAATGCAATCCTTTTGTCCAGGACACATACGACTAACATCATCTGACTCATAGAATCTTCTTTATCTTTGTTCTCTTCATTTATTACTTTTCCTTTTGCTCATTGTTGGAACTTTTGGAAGGATTCCATGTTCTGATTTCAGTAAATGGCTTTTTTTTACCATGTATATTGTAGTTTGAAAGAAGCTAGCTGTTTTATCAATTGTGTATGGTGAGTGTCAATATTTGTAGTTTGTGATTGTGACATTTACTCTCCATGAATGACTATTTCAATTCATTCATTAATTTGTTCAGATGTTTTTCAGATTGATTTTCAGGTTCTGCACTATTATTTTTCTTATCGAGAATTTCAACACCATAACTGAGTTCCAGACTCTTTTTCAAGGATTTCTGAGCGGATAATAGCTTACCACGAGCCTTGCGCTTTTTCTGGCTTGATGGCAGCCCTTCTGAAAACAATAGAAAGAGAGACTTCACACACTTGAACATATCTAAAGAATTGGATGTAGCTCAGGTTGCATTTTGTGTCAACTCGATAGTGATATTAAAGAGTTAACATTTCAAAGTAAAAGCTTGCAAATTATATATGTTGTACTGTATATACAGTAGCTACCATAAATTCAATATAATTGTTCATATAGTAGTTCAAACAGATATAGGCTAGTATTAAATATGTTATATTGTTGATTTAGTAATTACTTTTTGTAATTGGTGTTTGGTCTAGGAGTGCAAGAACTGGTTCAAGTGAGGTTGAAGGATTTTCCGCTATGAAGCAATCACTGTCATTTTTCACATCTTTAATTGGAGAAATGTTACTCAAATCACTGTCAATAGTACATGATTCACTTGAATCTTGATCAGGCTTGTTTTCAGTGGTACTGAGTATAGTGGGATTTTTCATTATAATTTTCCAACAGTTCACACACGACAATGAGTCTTTTTTTCAGTCTACCATCACATTTTTCAGCAAGTGTATCTGTCACTTTTCTAAGATTGATTGTTATGCGTTTTTTGTGTTTTTTAATTGGGTCCTGGCAGTATTTCAAATGTCGAACCATTGTGATGTAATCTGTTGAGATATGAATACAGGAATATCAATTAGATAACATAAATTTTTAGAAAATATAGCTATGTACACTTGACGTTTTGAGCCTTGATAGTCTCTGAGGATCAGAGCACCATACCTACCAGCCACCCAGTTATATGGCTGCAACTGTAGGCTACTAACCTGTGGACGAGGATGCTGAAATTAGGCAAGTAGCAACTTGTTTCAACAGGTTGTTTAACAAAACTGTTGATTGTTTCTCATAGCTTACCAACATACACTTTGCTTTTTATGATTGTTTCTCATAGCTAAGAACCCTGTCTTTGTTTTTATATCTATAAAAAAATCTGTATGTTAAAATATGAGCATATGTGTGAAAAATAGGTAGTTCGCTGACAGCCGACTTATGAATATGGTGTTCACTTATAGGTTAGTTTCATGAAAAATACTTACATACACAAACTTTTTTTTGCTGATTCTAGTAGCTAATGACCTTTCCTTCATTTTTTACATCTATAAAAAAATTTCTCATTTGGTACCCCGGAGGTCAAATTGTGACCTCAAATTTTGATTTTTGTATAACTTTTTTATTTTTCAACCTAGAGTTTTAAAACACGTATATTTGAATTTTTGGCTCTTTCTGATTCTAAATATATATACCTTTATGCAATTCTGATCATTATTAACCAAGTTATGGGTCGGTGAAAATGTGACTTCACACGTGACCTCAAGTTTCCCGAGGCCATATCTTTTGAACTGTTTGTCGGATTGGTCTAAATATATCAGAAATGGACACAGGGCCTATGATTTCCCTATAAACCAAATTTTATAAAAATCTGAGAGATTAGGATGTTAATTTCCAAAACTTTGGTTGATTTAACAGAGAATGCCCCAATAATAATAATAATAATAATAATAATAATAATAATAATAATAATAATAATAATAATAATAATAATAATAATAATAATAATAATAATAATAATATAACTGTAATTACAAAATTCATATTATTTTAAACAAACAAATATTTTCCCCTAATCTTTTGTAAGAAGCTCCAAGGCAAAGCTGTCGGACGTGATTTAACATGACAAGAAGGGTGAGTGTTGCTGATTAGCAGGTCAAAGGTTTCTTAAGTAACTCTCTCTCTCTCTCTCTCTCTCTCTCTCTCTCTCTCTCTCTCTCTCTCTCTCTCTCTCTCTCTCGGTCATAGTTAGTACAACCTACATATTACTGTCTCTTTGTATGTCTTTAACTGTACAGCAGATAATTTAAAATTGATCTAATTATACCTGTACCATCTACAAACTGTAAATGCGCCGTTCTAAAACAGAGACATAGAGCATTTCAGAACAAAGAGAAAGAGATGGAAGAGAGAAGTTTTTAAAAAAGAGGTTGAGAAGACTTCTAAAAACAGATCGGTGGAATAGGGAGAGAGAGAAATAGTATACTAATCTTCACACTCTCCTATATTTTTATGCCGACCATTTATTTCTTTTTTAAGGGTAATGTATTAAGCTAACTTTTAATAGAAATTACAGTAATTTTAATTCATTTAAAAGGTAGTTTAATACTGAATTTCCATCTTTTGATACCTAACGTAAGAGTAACTTCCCTCTCTCTCTCTCTCTCTCTCTCTCTCTCTCTCGGGCTATTCTCTCTGTCTCCGCAATAATTGATAAATAATTTCACTCTCTTAAGTAAGGGCAATCCTTATCTCTCTCTCTCTCTCTCTCTCTCTCTCTCTCTCTCTCTCTCTCTCTCTCTCTCTCTCTCTCTCTCTCTCTCTCTCATAGTTAGTGCCCACACATTTTTACAACTTATTATTTCTCTGTACGTCTTTACCTGTACAGTAGATAGTAAAAATTGATCCTGTACCGTCTACGAAGTGTAAGTGCGCTAGTGTGGCAAATACGTTCTAAACATAGAGAAATAATAACTAAGCGTTGTATTAGTCCAAATAAAAAACACTGTTTGTTCATGAAAAAGCATTCAGAACAAAGAGAAAGAGACGTAGAATAAAGAAGTTGTTAATAGAGGTTGAGAAGACTTCTTAAAATAGATCGGCCAGAAGGGGAGAGAGACAAGAATTCTCTCCCAACTCTATTTTTTCGTCAACCATTTATTTCCCTTTTTAAGGGTAATGTATTAAACTAACATTTACATGACATTACAGTAACTTTAATTTCATTTAAAAGTTAGCCTAATAATTTGGGAGCATGATTAGGGTCATATTTAGCATTTAAACTTTAGAAATAAGCATTCATTAGCATTTTCAGAGACCGTGCCAAAATTACGCTAAAATTCACCTTGCCTGAGGGGTTCTGGAACCTAGCCTCGCGTGAGTTCAGGATATATGTATATATGTGTGTAAGTATGTATGTATGTATATATATATATATATATATATATATATATATATATATATATATATATATATATATATATATATATATGACTATTTATCACATCACCGTGATTCATATACAATCAAAAGCTACAAACGTCCTTTAATATCAATTCACTCTACCTCGGAGTAATATATTTTCATATATGTTACGAAGAGGAATTTTAGTTGATTATAAGTCCACCGTCCGTGGGGTCGAACCAGCGACGGACGAGGAATCAGGACTACAGTGACACACTAACCAGTCGGCCACAAGAGAGGTATAAGTGAATACCATCTCCCATCAACCCACCCGTTGAACTCAGGTGTTTTGCGTTTGGAGGCGATATCCACCCACCTCTGCCATGTTGGCCGTGTAGTGCGTTTGTCGCGTAGCCATAATTATGACTATTTATCACATCACTGTGATTCAAATACAATCAGAAGCTACAAACGTCGCTAATATCAATTCACTCTACCTCGGAAGTAATATATTTTCATATATGTTACCGAAGGAATTTTAGTTGATAATAAGTCCACCGTCCGTGAGGTCGAACCAGCGACGGACGAGAATCAGGACTACAGTGACACACTAACCAGTCGGCCACAAGAGAGGTATAAGTGAATACCATCTCCCATCAACCCACCGTTTGGACGTCGAACTCAGGTGTTTTGCGTTTGGAGACGATATCCACCACCTCTGCCATGTTGACAAACGTGTAGTGTGTTTGTCCTCATGCATATATGCCATATTATGACTATTTATCACATCACCGTGATTCATATACAATCAGTCGGCCACAAGAGAATAAGCTACAAACGTCCTCAATATCAATTCCACTCTACCTCGGAAGTAATATATTTTTCAAGCTCATATATCTACCTCGAAGTAATATATTTTCATTACCGAAGGAATTTTAGTTGATAATAAGTCCACCGTCCCATGGGGTCAGACCAGCGACGGACGAGGAATCAGGACTACAGTGACACACTAACCAGTCGGCCACAAGAGAGGTATAAGTGAATACCATCTCCCATCAACCCACCCGTCGAACTCAGGTGTTTCGTTTGGAGGCGATATCCACCCACCTCTGCCATGTTGACAGTGTAGTGCGTTTGTCGCCACGTTTGAATATATTTTCCATAATATGACTATTTATGACACATCACCGTGATTCATATTTACAATCGAAAGCTACAAACGTGATGTGATAAATAATATCAAAAACGCACTACACGGTCAACATGGCAGAGGGTGGATGGATATCACTCTGTGTCACCTATTCCTCCGTCGAAGTAATATATTTTCATATATATATTACTTCGAAGAGGGGATATTAAAGGATTTTAGTTGATAATAAGTCCACCGTCCGTGATAAATAGTCGAACCAGCGACGGACGAGGAATCAGGACTACAGTGACACACTAACCAGTCGGCCACAAGAGATGGGTATAAGTGAATCCATCTCCCATCAACCCACCTTGATCACTCAGGTGTTTTGCGTTTGTAGTTTTCGAGATATGAATCGATATCCATCCACCTCTGCCATATTGACCGTGTGGTTGATGGTTTGTCACTTATACCTCTCTTGCCGACTAGTGTGTCATAATTCCTCGTCCGTCGCTGGTTCAACCCCACGGACGGTATGACTATTTATCACATCACCGTGATTCATATACAATCAAAAGCTACAAACGTCAACATGGCAGAGGTAATATCAAATTCGCACACCTAGTTCCTCGGGTTGAAGTAATATATTTTCATATATGTTTTCCCTCGTCCGTCGCTGGTTCGAAGGGAAATTTTAGTTGATAATAAGTTCGATATTAAAGGTGGGTTGATGGGATGATAAATATTCACTTATACCCTCTCTTGTGGCCGACTGGTTAGTGATGGGAGATGGTGTCACTGTAGTCCTGATTCCTCGTCACTGTCCTGGTTCCGACCCCACGGGACGGTGGACTTATTATCAACTAAAATTCCCCTTCGGTAACATATATGAAAATATATTACTTCTGAGGTAGAGTGAATTGGATATTAAAGGACGTTTGTAGCTTTCTGATTGTATATGAATCACGGTGATGTGATAAATAGTCATAATATGGCTACGTGCGACAAACGCACTACACGGTCAACATGGCAGAGGTGGGTGGATATCGTCTCCAAACGCAAAACCACCTGAGTTCGACGGGTGGGTTGATGGGAGATGGTATTCACTTATACCCTCTTTGTGGCCGACTGGTTAGTGTGTCACTGTAGTCCTGATTCCTCGTCCGTCGCTGGTTCGACCCCACGGGACGGTGGACTTATTATCAACTAAAAATTCCCCTTCGGTAACATATATGAAAATATATTACTTCTGAGGTAGAGTGAATTGGATATTAAAGGACGTTTGTAGCTTTCTGATTGTATATGAATCACGGTGATGTGATAAATAGTCATAATATGGCTCGTGCGACAAACGCACTACACGGTCAACATGGCAGAGGTGGGTGGATATCGTCTCCAAACGCAAAAACACCTGAGTTCGACGGGTGGGTTTATGGGAGATGGTATTCACTTATACCCTCTCTTGTGGCCGACTGGTTAGTGTGTCACTGTAGTCCTGATTCCTCGTCCGTCGCTGGTTCGACCCCACGGGACGGTGGACTTATTATCAACTAAAAATTCCCTTCGGTAACATATATGAAAATATATTACTTCCGAGGTAGAGTGAATTGGATATTAAAGGACGTTTGTAGCTTTCTGATTGTATATGAATCACGGTGATGTGATAAATAGTCATAATATGGCTACGTCGACAAACGCACTACACGGTCAACATGGCAGGTGTGGGTGGATATCGTCTCCAAACGCAAAACACCTGAGTTCGACGGGTGGGTTGATGGGAGATGGTATTCACTTATACCCTCTCTTGTGGCCGACTGGTTAGTGTGTCACTGTAGTCCTGATTCCTCGTCCGTCGCTGGTTCGACCCACGGGACGGTGGACTTATTATCAACTAAAAATTCCCCTTCAAACATATATGAAAATATATTACTTCCGAGGTAGAGTGAATTGGATATTAAAGGACGTTTGTAGCTTTCTGATTGTATATGAATCACGGTGATGTGATAAATAGTCATAATATGGCTACGTGCGACAAACGCACTACACGGTCAACATGGCAGAGGTGGATGGATATCGTCTCCAAACGCAAAACACCTGAGTTCGACGGGTGGGTTGATGGGAGATGGTATTCACTTATACCCTCTCTTGTGGCCGACTGGTTAGTGTGTCACTGTAGTCCTGATTCCTCGTCCGTCGCTGGTTCGACCCCACGGGACGGTGGACTTATTATCAACTAAAAATTCCCCTTCGATAACATATATGAAAATATATTACTTCCGAGGTAGAGTGAATTGGATATTAAAGGACGTTTGTAGCTTTCTGATTATATATATATATATTTATGGAGCCCACAATTGCATTTTCAATCATGTATATGGCCTGTACCTTTCGAAAGGTTGGGGACCATTGCTCTAAGGTAATATCATAATAATATGCATGGTCTCTTCATCAAGACGTTTGCATGCGTAAGGAATATGTTCATTACATGGTAAATAATTTTTAATATGCATTAATATTGTTGATTGTAATAACAAACACATAATTTGAATATATACTTTCTATGAAAAATGCAATATCTCTTGGTTTCATTTTAGAATTCATTCCGAAAATTCTTGAATTAAATTATGAAACAAAACTGATTCACAAAAACTTTAATTTATCAGGAATTTAAATTAATCAAGAAAAATTTAAACTATCAAGAATTACTCAAGATTTGAAAAGAAAATCTTAATAAAATTAAATCAAGTATGCAATGTTAAATTACCAAGAAATATTTAAAATGCTACGCAAATAAATGTTATATCACTAACATAAAAAAATGTAAAATTATGAAGATTGCAAACAGAAAATCACATAACAATACACATAAGATTTATCAGCAATAATTTCACTAAGGCAAAATTTCCCTAACTTATTACACTATGGTATTAATAAAATTCACATTTTACCTTATAGAAGTTTGTGAAAATTTATGTAAAATCACTTGCTGCAGCTGCTTTTTCACAGAACACACTTTTAATAAGGCGCTGTTAGACTTTTCCTACCCTCAGATCTCAAAAAAGTTATGACTAACACCAGTGACCACAGTATTCTACGTTAATTAATAACTTTTCTCTTTTGAAGAAAGAGAGAGAGAGAGAGGTCTCAAGAATAAGAATGAAACAGATTTCAGAATTCCAGTAGCACATGAAACAATTAGGCTACATGACGTCATTAAGGCATTTTGGTTATGAGATACCAAAAGGGAAATTTCTAGAAGGAAGGTGACATCACTCCCAGCAAACGTTTAGAACGTAAAAGGGACATGCTACTCTTTCTCTCAAAGCGGCATACTTGATCAGAACCATGTATGTAACTTTGTGAAATCACTCGTATTCTTTTTGTATGGGACAAGGCTTTTACAGAAATCTTTACACAATCGAAAAATACTGCAATCAGCTAATTATGATTGATGTGTTTTATAAACAAGACGAAAAACTGAGTTGATTTCCTGAACGAATCGGCAATTTTTATTCCAAACTGTCCTCACGTTAACCCAAACAAAGCACTCTCTCTTATCTCAACTTTTATGACAATTGAAATGAAACAAGTTCTCACTAGGACACACGTGCTCATATAGGCCTACTACGTTGCTATTAAAATTGCATTATCAATTCTAAATTACGCTATTAAGTTATTTAAATCATTAGTTCTTTTGAGATCTGATGCCAAATTAAATACGACACTTCAATAATCACTATCATTACACATAACACATAAATAAAAAAAGTAAATATATCAAAATATCGCATGATATACATATTACTAGGCAGCATCATGAATATAAATTGTATATATTGTTATGTATGGGGGCTTGGCTGATGAGTTTATTACTTGATTAACGTAATTAATAAGGCCCTGAATGCCAAGGACACACGTAACCTGTCGATTGAAGCTACAAATTAACCTCAAAGACAGATGTTTAATAATGAAATAAGGTCGCCAGTCGAGGAGAAAGCCTCGACACAAGAATATACAGTTAGCTAGAAAATTTACTTGAACAATCGCCCAACTTTGGATGCAGTCAATTTTCTCTTCACTTCAGTAATGGTTTTTTTTACACAACGGTTATTACCCTATGCAGTCAGCGCTGGCAAATGGCTTTTCCTCTTCTGAACAATGGGATCGAGACACAAGGCTGCCTAAAAGCTGTAAATTACTGGTTTAACCTTCCCTAATTCCTAGTTAATTCACGAGAATAGTTGAATGTCGCTAAACAATATAAATTATTCTTAACCTAGACTTCCTAAAAGCAAATTGTTATCCAGTTTATCTAGATGGTGGTGAAGGGGGAAACAAAGGAAACTGGACATACAGAAAAAGATGCTAGTAAATCGACGAAGTTTTGAAGAAAAAATTCCAGACTTACTGTTATACGAAGGTTGCTGCACATCAATGGATGATCAGAAGTTCTGGGATTAATTTGCCACTTCACTTAGTAAAATAAGACGCAAAGACAAAGGGACGAAGAGCCGGACGCACAGACGTGTGGTCTTGACGGGTGATTCTCCCTCTCTGTGACCTTTCTGGGTCACACACAGGGCAGCATGTCTTTATGCCCTCGGGGTCTGAAATTTTGTCAAAACATTTGCCGAACATAGTACAGAGAAAAGTAGCTTAAGACCATCTTCAATAGGGGTTACTTCTGGAAACTTTTCTATGGGTTTAGGTTCCTAATGCTACCTAGTCTTGCTATGATCGTTATATCTGAAATGCCTGGCCTACCCTGCCCGGACAAAGGCATTCCCTGTCGTTGTTCGCGTATTTTTACCCTACAACAAACTGCATAGAGGTCGAACAGCAGAATATTTATAAAAATTATATATATATATATATATATATATATATATATATATATATATATATATATATATATATATATATATATATATATATATATATATATATATATATATATATATATATATATATATATATATATATATATATATATATATATATATATACATATACATATATATATATATATATATATATATATATATATATATATATATATATATATATATATATATATATATATATATATATATATATATATATATATATATATATATGTATGTATGTGTGTGTGTGCGTGTGTGTTTTGTGTATTATATATATACTGTATGTGTGTGTGTGTGTTTGTTTTCAGGCTGTAAATCTCAGTGTTAATGAAGTTTATCTACAAGATATAGGAAAAATGTAAGGAACTTTACAGCACATAACATTTCTGAGCAGTATTGAAACAGAAAGCATTTTACTTTTGGAGGTCTCATCAGATTTGCTATGAACGTGTGTCCCGAGCGGATTCACAGGTTTCTCATGAGATTTCAAGGAAATTTTGTGGCCTGTGGACTGTGTATACATTCGAGTTTGAGGCCATTAGTGCGCGGAAAATAATCCCCGTGTTCCTTTTTCTTTAGGCTTTGCTGACATCGACGAATTGGATTCTGCAGATGCAGAAGTGTATTTTTGTATTGGAATTAAATTGAATTTTGCATAGACAGAGTACCGTCCGAAAAAGAATTGACCTAGTCATTTTTCGATTCTTTCTTGCGAATATGTCGTGTACTAGATAACAACAGTTGGATTTGAGAATTCTGAAATCATTTGACTCTTGAGGAGGTGTATACCTTTTATTGCGTTTTAGTTTGATGGATACTTCCAAAGTTTCCTTTATTTCTGAAGGTAAATTACGAATATTTAGAATTTCTTTTTTTTTTATATATAAAAACGGAAGCCATAGATAAAAGACAGTGTTTCGTGAATGTTGTGCCGAAGCTTTCAGTGTTCGTGTAAGAATGAATGCAATTCTGGAGCAGACATCGGTTCATTATTAATATTTCGCTTCGGCAGTTTTTGAGAATACTGCATTCTTTGTCTCTTCCATATTGACATTCATAATTCCATACAGACATTATTAATATCTATATGTTCCTTTTGCATGAGAAATACGATCTTTTGCTTATCCCTTTCTATTACCTTTTCACATTTCATGTGCAAAAAAAAAAAAAGGTCACCTTCTGATTAATTAAGCGCCGCATCCCTGTCCGTCACTTGTTGCGTGCGTAGTCATCAGTTGCCTCCGAGAATGCTTTTATCGTGGTGGCTTCTTCCTCGCTTGGTGCTTCCTAGCTGAAAGTCGAATCAGTTCGGTTCTGAGCTTTCTGCTGCCAAAGCTGGGAGGAATATCACTGGGAACTGCCTTCATCTTTACGTCTTGGTAACTGCTTGGATACTGAGCAAGCAACTAAGGTGTGTTTGTCCTTCTGAGTCAAGAAGCGGTCAATGTTAATTGGCATTATTAGAACTAAATCGATTTAATAGCAGTATTAGAAAATCCTTAGCAATCGATCTACAGTGATCTAAGGTTGAATGAAGGTGAATGATAGAGGATAAAGGACATGATCATGTATAATACTTTTTTTCTGAAGTTATCAGTATCCTCAGATCACACATTAGTTCCATATGGTTTATATTAAAGTGATACCCATAGAACCAGATATTATGAAAGGAGGGTGGTGTTTTTAAAAAAATGGCACTGTCAACAATTGAGACCAGTTATATCAAGCTATCAGAAGCAAGGACAGTGTACTTTCTTTTTATCAGCATATCAGTAACTGTTGGTCTGACAGGGAAAAAGACCATAAACTGAAAGTTTCTTCGACTTTTAAAAAACTTGGTCACAGTTTCAAAATTATGATTGGAATCAGGCTCTTGAAATGGCAGAAAGAAAAATTGATTCAGCAGAAACATCTATAAGGATTCATGCAGTCTTGAAATCTATAAGTCATGATTTGTCTGCCTGTGAAGAAAAGTTTCACAGAAATTTCGTGACTGCCTATATGAAAACACCAGATAAATTCTGAAGTCATGATGAGGATGTAAACAAGACAAAGAACAGCCTATCAGAAACTCAGAGAAAAGCTTTTAAAGAAGAAAGTTTCAGCGATACAAGTATTACACCAGAAAAAAGTGATGAAGTTGTCCCGTATACAGATCCTTGTATTAATTGATGAGCTTGAAGACCTTTGTTATCTGGGGTTCTGGCAAATTCCAGCCTGCATTCATAATTATATTTTTGTTTGATATTCAAACAGTAGTAAAACAGGCATACACAGTCATCAAGCATTCTCAGAACTTAGTTGTTCAGAGAAAGGGGATTTATTCATAGAAAAGCCACAACTACTCAAAGTGAAGGAAAGCCAAAGAACAAGATTTACATTATGGAAGCCCCAGAGTACCATGGTCTATAGGCAACCCAGTCACCTATTCTTAAAGTGACGCTAATCGCTAGCCAAAACCTCTAGCAACGGAATTCTTTATTAGAAAAATATAATTCTTTATAATATGAAATAGCATCTTACGCTGTAATATAATTCTGACCAGGATAAAGAAAAAAGTGCAATGGTAAAAATAGGTGGTGTGTATCAATCCTCATGTGAGAATTATTATTTTGTGCCATATCTGAATGAATTATGCAAAGGGGCATTCAGATTGCTTGAATAGCTCATGGAACAATATGGCAGCTACTTAGACCGCAGCTCAGTGTAGGGTTGGAATGTTCCCTAAGGTCTGGTGGTGGAAGGTGATGCTGTATCTCCCTCTGTTCCCTAGCATAACCCACAATGAATCTGGTAAATCTGACCTGTTGTGAGGTATGAGTGTTAGGTATAAAATACTTAAAAAGTTATTGACAAAGGAGGAAATATTTTGCCAACTGGAGTGTTATGAAATGGAAGAGGGTGACTTCGCAGACTGGCAATGAAATTGAAGAGAGGGAAGGCTTATGGGGTTTGGATTTTGATGATGATGACAATGTTGATGATCAATGTTAACAACAGCAGGAGCATAGCGATGCAGCAAGTGATTTAAGTCCGCGATATGAGTAGAAGTGATTGGAGATGAAACAGAGAGAAAACGGGGATAAAGTCTTTTCACCAATGTCATCAAGCAGTGGGGCTGGCAGTGTTTGGATGCATGGGCCAGGCACATTGGCTACAGCTCCTGAACAAGACGGGTGGACAGATGGAAAAGAATATGTAACAAATAATTTTGTCCCTATAATTATATTTTTTCTGGAATGGTAAGAGTGACAACTGATTTTAGCTTGAGTAATGATAGCAAGGTATAAGTCTATTTCTTGCTTCATGTGGATGATGAAACAGTTCAATTCATGGTTGACGAAACAAACTGTTACCATTAGCAGCATGCGATGGGTGGATGTTTGCCTTGTGATAACATTACTCATGCCCCACGCATCTAAACATCATGTCAGGGATTATCGGTTGACTGATATTTTAATCCATATGCCAACATTTCTCATGACTAGTACCAGACCATTAACAGTTTTTTGTATTTCAAGGATAAGGATGTGAGAGACCACCATCCCAACAACTGACTATGAAAAATACAGAACATCATGGCGCACACGCGTTAACGATTTTCAAGACATTTTCATACATCCAAAAATTCTACTGATGAAATGCTTGTAGTTATAGTTCAAAGGGACCTTATTTCCATCAGTACATTAGATCAAAGAGGTGCTGGTTTAATATAAAAACGTGTTATTTGTGACTGAAAAACTGGGTATGTGGTCGATGTTATCTGCAGAGGAATGAAGGTTGACATTCCTGCTAACGACCTTCTCGGTCACTTTAGAGGAGTCATGAAAACACTTATGGCCCTTATCTTGGTGATGATCATATTTTTTTATGCAGACAACTACTATACCAGGTTGGCCTAAGTGAATATTTATACTAAAACTTAATTTTACTGAGTGTACCGTTCACGAACAGAGGAAAGGGGCGCCCATCTTTCCCTCAGGCATGAGGAACAGAGTGACTGTTAGAAAGAGAAGGCACCATCTCATTATCATATGGAAATACAGGAAGAGTCTGCCTCGATGGCAACAATGCATACGGGCTTATTAGCACCTACAAAGAGAAGTGACCAACACACAGTGGACCCAATGATGAGACCAGATGTTTTTATCGACTACGTGAAAAACATGCTGCATGTGATTAGTTAGATGGGTATGACTGAGTAGTGTGAGAAAAATTATAACTGCATGCTGCATGCTTATAATATTTAAAAGCCAAAACTTGAAAGTCAGTTTCCTTGTGGGATTTCTCTTTGAGAGTTCAAGCATCTGCTCAGCAAGTATGGCACATTCCAGTGAGAAAGTGGTGGTAGAAGGGTGTAGACAGCACAAGTTGATCATACTGCACCCTGGCGATGGTGCCAGAAGCACTAACTTCCACCAGTTCTACCAACACAAGGAAGAGTAAATGAAAACAAGTAAAAATTGCGCAGAGGAAACTTCGGCGCAATCGAGTTTTCTGTACAGTGTATAATACTGTATGAGCCGCGGCCCACAAAACTTTCAGCCACGGCCCGCTGGTGGTGTGTCCTGCAGCGTTGCCAGACGCACGATCATAGCTAACTTTAACCTTAAATGAAATAAAAACTACTGAGGTTAGAGGGCTACAATTTGGTATGTTTGATGATTGGGGGTGAATGACCAACATACCAATTTGCAGCCCTCTAGCCTCAGTAGTTTTTAAGATCTGAGGGCGGAAATAAAAAGTGCGGACGGACAGACAAAGCCGTCCCAATAGTTTTCTTTTACAGAAAACTAAAAGGGTATGCCACTTGTGTGCAAACATGTAAGGTGAGCAGGTCAAGAATAAGAAAATGTCCACCTAGTGCCCAGCTGTTAGTTGGCCTTAGAAGATTGGAACACTTTAGAGAACACCAGAGAGAGAGAGAGAGAGAGAGAGAGAGAGAGAGAGAGAGAGAGAGAGAGAGATATTAGATATTTCACTTTTGCAATTACGAGGGGAATATTTACATATTTGTGGGCTTTATTTATACTAATAATGAAAATAAATTTGCTCGGGAATATTTTTATACTTGTTACTTTCAATATGAAGGGATATCATATATTCATTCATTCATAACGCTTCTCAATTCTGATATTTACAATTAAAGATATATGTAACTTTCTAATGAAAATATTTTTGTACCGCAAATATTTTACTCTTCTTATTTTTTCTTCTTGAGAATTTTTTCTTAGTAAATTAGCTCTTGCAGGTAAGCAAATAAGTTTCTCATTTGTGGTTTTTACAATTATGGGTGAATGTAATTTTTGTACTTTCTCAATTTCAATATATTTACAATTACGGGGAAATGCATTAATTAACTCAGTGAGAGAGAGAGAGAGAGAGAGAGAGAGAGAGAGAGAGAGAGAGAGAGAGAGAGAGAGAGAGAGAAGAGAAAATTGCACAAGAATGTGAGAACAATTTATATTTCCGCATCTTTCGTCCATAATTACATTGGCAAGGCTGATGTTTTTAGTTCGGTTAGCGTTTATATGTAGTTGTAATGCTCCAATATCAAGTACTAGAATATTAGAATAACTCGATAAATTGCATAGTATTTTGCTGACGTTGTGGTGAAGAGGCTACGTGCTGGCCAAAGTCATTCAGTCAGCAGAGCCCCTACCTCAGTGCTAGCTGAAACATTCACTTCTAACATGCTTGGGTAAGTGCAGAAAAATTTTAAGGTGCTTTTTAATGTTATGTGCATGTCTTCTGTTTCTATTGACATGTTTCTTTTTTAAACTGGCCGACATTAAAATTTACAACATTAATTTATCTTTAGCAAGGTTTGTAATATTTAATGTATCATTATTAACACCAGTTTAGGAAGAAGTCGGGTTATTGTGGAAGAAAACAGACAACAATCTGTGGGATCTTGGTAAACAAGGACCCCTTGGATGATTGTTAGGCAGGTAACAGGGTCGTTACCTGCGACAAAGAATTACATGGACTGTTTTAAGATTTGGAACATATTTTACATCTGGAGGCAGCTATACAGTAGTGGGCAATCTTTGGGTAGAATCTGGAATATTATTGTCAGCATTGCATCAATTACCATACCTTTGAAAGAGAAGAGAATTATTGTATAAATAAAGTCTCAGAAGGTTACAATGAGCCCAGAGTCATGAAAGGTATTGAACGTAACTGTCCTGTTTTAGAAAGCTTGGTTAATTGAGCTATTTTACTGAATATAAGTACAAAGGGATAGAATTGTATGCCTTTCATTAATTACCTAGCAGTAGGTAAACTAATTGGAACATAACATATATTGGAGTTTGATATTCCTTATACTGTAAGGCATTAAAATAAAGGAAAGTAAGACATGAGCTGTAAAATGTCACATTCTGCTAAGCACAGAATGGGGATCAGTGGGGGATGGGGCAGCTGGGATCACTATGATGTAGGTCCTGCTTATCATTGAATGATGCTTAGGGGAGACGGGTAGCTGGGATCACTATGATGCAGGTCCTGCTTAGCATGGAATGTTGTTTAGGGGAGACGGGGTAACTGGGATCACTATAATGCAGGTCCTGCTTAGCATGGAATGATGCTTAGGGGAGACGGGCAGCTGGGATCACAATGATGCAGGTCCTGCTTAGCATTGAATGATGCCTAGGGGAGACGAGGTAGCTGGAATCACCATGATGCAGGTCCTGCTTAGTATGGAATGTTGCTTAGGGGAGACGGGGTAACTGGGATCACTATGATGCAGGTCCTGCTTAGCATGGAATGATGCTTGGGGGAGACGGGTAGCTGGGATCACTATGATGCAGGTCCTGCTTAGCATTGACTGATGCTTAGGGGAGACGAGGTAGCTGGAATCACTACGATGCAGGTCCTGCTTAGCACTGAATGATGCTTAGGGGAGATGGGGTAGCTGGGATCACTATAATGCAAGTCCTGCTTAGAATGGAATGACGCTTAGGAGAGATGGGGTACCTGGGATCACTATGATGCAGGTCCTGCTTAGCATGGAATGATGCTTAGGGGAGATGAGTAACTGGGATCACTATGATGCAGGTCCTGCTTAGCACTGAATGATGCTTAGGGGAGACGGGGTAGCTGGAATCACTATGATGCAGGTCCTGCTTAGCACTGAATGATGCTTAGGGGAGACGAGGTAGCTGGAACCACTATGATGCAGGTCCTGCTTAGCATGGAATGATGCTTAGGGGAGACAGGGTAGCTGGGATCACTATGATGCAGGTCCTGCTTAGTATGGAATTATGCTTAGGGGAGACGAGGTAGCTGGAATCACTATGATGCCGGTCCTCCTTAGCATTGAATGATGCTTAGGGGAGACGAGGTAGCTGGAATCACTATGATGGAGGTCCTGTTTAGCATGGAATGATGCTTAGGGAAGACGGGGTAGCTGGGATCACTATGATGCAGGTCCTGCTTAGTATAGAATGATTCTTAAGAGAGACGGGGTAGCTGGGATCACTATGATGCAGGTCCTGCTTAGCATGGAATGATGCTTAGGGGAGACGGGTAGCTTGGATCATTATGATGCAGGTCCTGCTTAGTATGGAATTATACTTACGGGAGGCGAGGTAGCTGGAATAACTATGATGCAGGTCCTGCTTAGCAAGGAATGATGCTTAGAGGAAATGGGTTGCTGGGATCACTATGATGCAGGTCCTGCTTATTATGGAATAATGCTTAGGGGAGACGGGGTAGCTGGGATCACTATGATGCAGGTCCTGCTTCACACGGAATGATGCTTAGGGGAGACAGGTAGCTGGGATCACTATGGTGCAGGTCTTGCTAAGCATGGAATGATGCTTAGAGGAGACGGGTAGCTGGGATCACTATGATGCAGGTCCTGCTTAGTATGGAATGATGCTTATGGGAGACGGGGTAGCTGGAATCACTATGATGAAGGTCCTGCTTAGTATGGAATGATGCTTAGGGGAGACAGGGTAGCTGGGATCACTATGATGCAGGTCCTGCTTAGTATGGAATGATGCTTAGGGGAGACAGGGTAGCTTTGATCACTATGATGCAGGTCCGGCTTAGTATGAAATGATGCTTAGGGGAGACGGGTAGCTGGGATCACTAAGATGAAGGTCCTGCTTAGCATGGAATGATGCTTAGGGGAAACGGGTAGCTGGGATCACTATGATGCAGGTCCATCTTAGTATGAAATGATGCTAAGGGGAGACAGAGTAGCTTTGATCACTATGATGCAGGTCCTGCTTAGCATGGAATGATGCTTAGGGGAGACGGGGTAGCTGGGATCACTATGATGCAGGTCCTGCTTAGTATGGAATTATGCTTAGGGGAGGCGAGGTAGCTGGAATCACTATGATGCAGGTCCTGCTTAGCATGGAATGATGCTTAGGGGAGATGGGGTAGCTGGGATCACTATGATGCAGGTCCTGCTTAATATGGAATGATGCTGAGTGGAGACAGGGTAGCTGGGATCACTATGATGCAGGTCTTGCTTAGCATGGAATGATGTTTAGGGGAGACAGGTAACTGGTATCACTATGATGCAGGTCCTGCTTAGTATGGAATGATGCTTAGGGGAGACGAGTAGCTGGGATCACTAAGATGCAGGTCCTGCTTAGCATGGAATGATGCTTAGGGGAGACGGGTAGCTGGGATCACTATGATGCAGGTCCTGTTTAGTATGAAATGATGCTTAGGGGAGATGGAGTAGCCTTGATCACTATGATGGAGGTCCTGCTTAGAATGGAATGATGCTTATGGGAGATGGGGGTAGCTGGGATCACTATGATGCAGGTCCTGCTTAGTGTGGAATGATGCTGAGGAGAGACAGGGTAGCTGGGATCACTATGATGCAAGTCTTGCTTAGCATGGAATGATGCTTAGGGGAGATGGGTAGCTGGGATCACTATGGTGCAGGTCCTGCTTAGCATGGAATGATGCTTAGGGGAGACGGGTAGCTGGGATCACTATGATGCAGGTCCTGCTTAGCATGGAATGATGCTTAGGGGAGACGGTGTAGCTGGGATCACTATGATGCAGGTCCTGCTTAGTATGGAATGATGCTTAGGGGAGATGGGGTAGCTGGGATCACTAAGATGTAGGTCCTGCATAGTGTGGAATGATGCTTAGGGGAGACGGGTAGCTGGGATCACTATGATGCAGGTCCTGCTTAGTATGGAATGATGTTTAGCAGACACGGGTAGCTGAGATCACTATGATGCAGGTCCTGCTTAGTATGGAATGATGCTTAGGGGAGATGGGGTGGGTGGAATCACTATGATGCAGGTCCTGCTTAGTATGAAATTATGCTTAGGGGAGATTGGGGTAGCTGGAACCACTATGATGCAGGTCCTGCTTAGCATGGAACGATGGTTAGGGGAGACAGGTAGCTGGGATCACTATGATGCATGTCCTGCATAGCATGGAATGATGCTTAGGGGAGACGCGTAGCTGGAATCACTATGATGCAGGTCTTGGTTAGTATGGAATGATGCTAAGGGGAGACGGGTATGTTATGCAGTGAATAAGTATGAGATTCACTGATCGGGATTACGAGAGAGAGAGAGAGAGAGAGAGAGAGACGATGTTTATAATTTAAAAATGATGAGCCATGTGACCAAGTAAATTGAAATGTAACAACAACAAACCTCCAAGATGTGGGAAAGGAAGGAGGCGCTAGAGGACTCAAAAGGTCAGCAAAATTGACCTGATTTGTCCTTGCCAAAAGTGGGAGTTAAGATTGAACCATTAAGAGTAAAGTAGACGTCCTCAAGGAGGCGGAGTTTTATTCAACATAGGTCCAGAGTTCATTCTGATCAAATTTTAGTTAGAGTTAATTTGAAACCCATTTCGGTAGGGATTGTGTCACTCGCTCCTCTCTGACATCAAGAAATTTCTAAGTCCAGTGTGGCTGGCCGTGTGAAATAGTTTAGTGTTAAGAATAAATTAATGAAAAACCATGCCCGGCGAAATACTTACCCTACTCCTGAAAGGAGAAAGTATTAATAGACAATTTCAACCTAACTTACCGAGTCCCCTACGTTATTATCAAGTGAAAGTCAACAGACAGAAACGGAGTCATTCATATGTGGTGCAACGCAATACAAATAAAAGTGCACCGCATAACAAAATAAGTGGTGGCAGTTTCGGAGGATTTCGCCCAGCGCACATTTGAAAAACATTAAATGTTCACGGCCCTAGAGAAATTTACAGAGAGTGAGCAGTGACGGCGCTAAAACTAACTCTCAATTTAACAGTGCAAATAATTTCAAGACGGTCTTCATCAACTAAACATCAACACTGTAGCAGAAGGGAAACGAAGCAGAACGAAATATTCAACGAACCAGCGAAACTCTTTGCGTCGATCGGAGTGAAAAATTGACAGCGGTAAATCTCTGCCCAGTTTGAAACTTCCGAACGTTCGCATAAGATCAACAAGAAATTCAGTTTAATATATATATATTTGAACATAATAAGAACAATAGTAATAATCACGGCATAGAACAGAGGTGATTTTTATAAGAAGTATAACGAAATTTACGAAAGAAAGCGGCAACTCGCGGAACAGATCGCCTCGAGTCAGCGCTGAATGCAACAAGTGCATGAAGACCAAAACAAACTGTGTTGGCGGACGTATGAAAGTCGCTAATATCTACGTCAGTTCAGTGAACTTTTCTATCATGTACGGACTTAAATACACGAAATTCCCAAAATTTTTGGTCGCTAAAAGGGAGACTTAGCGAAAGGTAGCGGTAGCAGAGCAGCGACGAAGACGGCGATGAACGAGAGCGGAAGACGGCGACGAACGAGAGTGGAAGACGGCGACGAACGAGAGCGGAAGGAATCGGAACGGCGATACAGTTTTAGAAGTCAACGCGTCGATAACCGCCTCTCGAAAGGGAAGTGACGCCTTCAATCAACAATTTGGAAGGATTCCAAATTTTTCTTCAACAAAATTCAGCAAGTACGGACTGGAAGTCGGCCGAGCTGTGCCGAATTATCGCTGGATGCTAACGACAAATTGCGTTCAAGTGCAATCAGCGCGATCTTCAAGTGCAAGGCGACACGAAGCTAATTAAATAGTAATCAAACATTCCTAGTATCGGGGAATTATCAAGAGAATTTTTTTTTTCTCTGTGAATTAAACTTTTTTTTGTGTGCGTGAAATTTTATATATAGTTATTCTTCCCTGCAGTGCGCAAATAATTTTTTTAAACATAAATAATTTAAGTAAATTATTTTTCTTTTGAATAATATTCTGAATAATATTTCCTTATTGTTGTAAGAAGGAAATAATTTTTTCTCATATTTAGTAATTTTTTTAACTAAATAAAAATTTTCGTTCACTTGGTGATAGAGACAATTCTGTTTAAATTATTCTATCATAATAATTTTTTTTGTTATACACTTGGCGCAGCATATTGCAGTGGAACCCAAACAATTGTATACATAAGACTAATATCAGACTTTTTCAGATTGTGAGAGTCCTATGAAGGAATGAGTTAGGAAAAAATTGAATTTTCTTTGTATAGAGGGATACAGTCAACTCAGCAAACATGCAATTGAAGTAAGTACCTGCTTCTCAAATTTATTTTTTCATTCAATTTTTCATTCTTGGAATCATTGAATATTTTATGAGTTAATATGAATGAATCTTTTGATGAAGTAATTGCCCGACTGCAACAGACAAGAAGCGAAGACCAGACTCCATATAACCTAAGACCTGTACCTGAACGACTTTCTAGACCAATTGATCCTAGTAATACTAGACCCAGACGTTCTCGTAGTCAAGGTCCCCCACTTAGTTTACCGAGTACGCCTAACCCTTCAGTTGTAACCACTAACCCAATAACTTCCATTGTACCTAGAAATTACAACATGGCGCAAGCCGCCGTAATCATCCAAGCCACTAGATTTTGTGGAACGGTAGACCCAAGTAATGTAGATAAAAGTAGATTAGAAGAATATGGTGTAAATCGATGGATAGCAGACACAGAAAGCAGAATTTCAGCTGCTGGTATCACAGATGAGAGAAAGAAAATAGATGAAGCACTCTTGTATGTTAGTATGGAACATGGTGATGCACATACTGTTCTTCATTCAGTACTTTTTAGGAAAATTACTCTGTTTAACGAATTCAAGAAACAGTGCTTACAGTTTTGGCAACCAGAAGCACAGGAAGATCCATGGTACAACATAGGAACTTTCCATCATCAGAAATATGAAGGAAATCACTTAGTTTTAGCAACTAGAGTAGAGGAAGCTATAGATAGAGTGACGACAGATATAAAAGCTGTAGGAATTGTTGTTGGAAGGAAGGATGACTTTGATGATAATGAAACAGATTTAGCTAGTATATCCAAGGTACTTAGATATATGTCATTAGGACCAATCTACGATGCTTTGGGTAAGGAAGAAAGAGTAGCCTTAAAGAAGTACTGTGATAGAAAGCCAAATGATGGAATTGTACAAACTTTGATGTACATAGAAAGGAAAGTAAAACAGAATTCATCAAGTAATAGTGCAGATTTTACGGGAACCGTAGCTAGTGGAAACCAAGAAATAATAGCAATCAGTCCAATAGAAACCAATCAGGGCAAGCTAGGTCTAGGTATCAGGAAATAGAAATTCGTTTGATAGAAATGGTGGGAACAACAATAGGAGATTTAATAAATCAAATAGAAACAATCAAGGTAGGCCGCCAAATAGAGGTAACAATGGGAATACCACTGGAACTAAGGGAAATAACAGTGGAAATAACAGGACTCCTGGACAGAGGGGAGCTAGTCAAGGCCAAAATTCAGGGAATAATAGGCCACAGTCAAATAAGCAAAGACTAAATTGTGGAAATTGTGGTTATAACAACCATACAACACAGAATTGTAGAAGAAACAAATGGTGTTCGAATTGCAATAAGACAGGACATTTACTCCAGAACTGTTGGTACAACAAACAGGGAAATTCTCAGGGGTCTCAAAATAACCACAATACTCAGCCTAATAATCAGAATACCTCCCCCAGTACCCCAAATCAAGGGGATTCTCAGTGACAATCACAGAGAGCGCAGCAGAAAGGTCCATCCTTACAGAGAGAAATAGTGACATTGAATAAGGATGTGTCCCCAACAGACATTACTCGAAATAATGAAATAGTGTTTTCTGTTAAGAATTTTAATACATGTCAGGAAGAGTTGCCTATCATACAAGTACACTTAGAAGGTGTACTGCGTTCCATATTGTTGGATACAGGCAGTACTGTAAGTATCATAGATAAAGGCAATTTAACAAAACATATAGGTTGTGAGCTTTCCCAAATGAGAGAATCCTATAGGACCATAAAGGGGATCGCTGGAAAGCAAATAAGGGCTATAGGCAATGTCAATTTAGAGATAGAAATTCTAAATAAGAAATACAGGGAAGAGTTTGTGGTGTTAGAAGAAAATATTTTCCAGCTCAAGCTCTATTTTCCTTCCAGGCTATGAAAAGATGTGGAATTGCACTAGATTGTAGCAATGGAAGAATCACTATCAAGGAAATTGATAGAGGAAATGTTTGCTCTCTTGAAGAAGAGGAACAGTTTCAGATAAACTTGATCACTTTACCTGAGGCAGCCTCATCTGAAGAAGTAGACATCCAACAGATAGAAATAGAATTTAATGCTAACCCGGGTAGGACAGTGTGTAGAAATTCAATGATAGAAGAAATAGGAGAAGATAGACAAACTACTTTTAAAAGCCTAGAAGCCACTCAGGAGGAATTCTCAGATAGCAGGTATGAACCTGATAACTCAAGTGCACGACAAGTAGATACCTCCGAAGAACTTAGTTCTTTTTCCCAACCTGACGATCCTGACACGCTCATAGATTGTAGTCACTTAATAATAAGAGAAGATAAGGAAGAGAAGTATCTCAATGAGGTGTTGCTGTTAGGCAACCTGAAAATGACAGAGATAGGTTCTGTGATACCACCAGATGAAAGTTCAGATGATACTGATGTCTGTTACACTGCCGATGCACAGAATGCAGAAGAGATCTGCTTAGTTAGTACTGCCGATGATAATCTTGTAAAACTCAAATTAAACAATAGCGTTATACTGCATCCACAAGGTCTGACAAAGGTTTGTCTTAGAATTGTAACAGATAAAAACCTAGGTGATACAGATGTGTTATTAGTTAATGAAGACTTACCAGACTTTGTGAAAATGGACAATTCCCTAGTAAGACTTAATGGTGGAAATTGCACTACTTATGTGTATAATTATTCTGACAAGAGACTAGAATTGCATGCCAGCATAGAATTCTGTAAGGGAATTGTGATTACTAACCCTCTACTAACCATAAGTGAAAAAGCATTTGTCTCTGTAGCTGACACAAGAGTTAAATTAGAAGGGGAAGTAAATAATACAGATTTTCCTCAATGTAGTGACAGGTTAATACAGATATTAGAGAAATATAGGAATGTTGTAGCAGTAACAGGAGATAAGTTAGGAAGGACAGATGTCCTGCAGCACAAAATAGTCATAGAAGATGGTGCTAGACCTTTTTATATACCTAACTACAAACTTCCAATAAGTCAAAGACCCATTGTAGACGAGATGGTTGAAGAGATGAAGGAAGATGGAGTCGTAATTCCTTCTAAGTCACCTTATAATTCACCTTTACTGCTAGTTCCAAAGAAAGACGGTACTTGGAGGATGGTAATAGATTACCGTAAATTGAATTCCCACACCGTCCCTGATCGAATGCCAATGCCAGTCATTAATGACATGTTAGCTCAATTAGGAGGTGCCAAGGTTTTTTCTAGCCTCGATTTACTGAGTGGATATTGGCAAGTTCCTCTCGATGAAGAATCAAGCATCTCACGGCATTCAGTACTCACAAAGAACATTTGCAATTTGAGGTAATGCCGTTTGGTCTTACTTCAGCTCCTTTAACGTTTGTACGTTTAATGCTGCAAATCTTAGGAGATGTTGAAGACGTATCGGTTTATCTTGATGATGTAATAATTGCTAGTAAGGATATAGAGAGTCATTTAAAGACAATAGAATTAGTATTAGATAGGCTCAGAAAGGCCGGTTTAAAGGTAAAAATTAAGAAATGTCAGTTTCTGAAGAAATCTCTAGAATATCTAGGACATGTTATCAGTGAACATGGTTTGAAAATGCATGAAGGAAAGATTAAGGCTATTGTGGACTATCCAGCCCCAAGAAATTTGAAGGCACTAAGAAGATTCCTAGGTATGGTAGGATATTATCGACCTTTCATAAAGGGATTTGCCACCATAGCAAAACCATTAACTGAGTTAACTAGGAAAGATGCTAGCTATGAGTGGAAAGATGAACAGGAAACAGCGTTCAAAACACTAAAGGATATGTTGATAACAGATCCTATCCTAGTTTATCCAGACTTCGAGAAGGAATTCTACTTAGCCTGTGATGCTTCAAGTACAGGACTAGGTGCCGTCTTGATGCAAAAGGATAAAACAAGGATGAGGACTGTGTACTATGCCAGTAGAGTTTTGAATGCAGCTGAAAGAAATTACAGTACAACAGAAAGGGAATGTTTGGCATTAGTCTGGGGATTACAGAAATTTAGGCACATTTTGCTAGGACATAAAATTAATGTTCTTACAGATCATAAACCCATTTGTGATCTTTTCAAGAAAAGGGCTTTTACCAACAATATGAAGTTCAATAGATGGTTCGTTAGCGTATTAGAATTTGCCCCAGAATTTAGATACATACCTGGTAGATATAACACATTAGCTGACGCCTTATCTAGATCACAAGAAGAGAACGAGAAACAAATTACCACTCATAATTTCGCCTTCAGTTGTCAAATCACAGACTTAGATTTAGACAAAGTTCGTCAGGAACAACAAAAGGATTCTAGAATAAGGGAAGTAATTGGTAACCTCTTGCAAGGTGAGAAAAATTCAGTTTCAATTGATAGATGGGTTATTGTACAAGACTTCAGACGAACCAAATGCTTGTTCACGTTTGTACATTCCTAATACACTAATACAAGACGTTTTAGAACTAACCCATTCATACAAGTTATCAGGACATCCTGAAATTAAGAAAACATGTAGAACAATCACTAGAAACTATTTTTGGCCTCGATGTAGTGAAGATGCTACTCGATTTGTTCAGAATTGTACCCTATGTAATATACATAAGGGGAATGTCAACGTCAAGGCTCCTCTGGAAATGTATCCTTCAGAATTAAATCCTTTTCAAGTAGTCACAATGGATTTCTTAGGTCCATTCCCGAACACCATCAGAGGAAATAAACAGATTTTAGTTTTCATTGACTATTTGACCAGATACGTAAAAATTGTTCCAACTAGAAACAGAGAAGCATCGACGGTGGCAGAAGCCTTTAAGTCTAGAATTATAACCAGACATTCATGTCCTCAAGTTTTGCTCTCAGACAATGCTGCTGAATTTACTAGTGACATTCTAAAGAAACTGTGTGACTTTTATAAGATACAGAAATGTCAAATAACAGCACATAAGCCAAGCTCAAATGGAGCAGTAGAAAGAACAAATCAAAATAAAGGATGTTCTGAAAACATTGGTAACACCAAGCACTGAAGACTGGGACTTGACTCTCGAAGACATACAATTTACTCTAAACAACACAGTAAATGAATCAATAGGAGAAACTCCTCATTTCCTATTGTATGGCTACCAAAAAGAGAATGCCAAATTCACTTTTGGATGATGCCACACCACCCAGACGTATGTACAACTACGAGGACTATATTGCTTGGAAGACAAGACGTACGTGCAGAGACCATTAAAGTCACCAGGGCTAGATTAAAGGAGTTACATAAAAAATCTAGTAAGTATTACAATAACAGATCCACCATACCCTCGTTAAAGGTAGGACAACAAGTTTATGTACTCAATCATGTTCTTGAAGGACCTAATATTAAAGTATCACCGAAATTCCGAGGTCCATATAGAGTTTTAGAAGTTTTGAAGTTGAATAAATTCAAGTTAATGAATGAGATTACCTTGAAAGAATCCATTGTACATTGGAACCACATTAAAGTAGTTCATTCAGAACCTTGGTCGTCTACCCAGTTGAAAGATTTGTCCAATAAAGATAAGATAGATAATAAAATAGAATCTTCAATGACCCCAAGGTATAATTTGAGAAGAAGGTAATGGCAAGTGCAATGATAAACAAAGGTAGTTGATAAGATTTTTACTGCTTAATAACATTATTTCAGCAAATGGATTGTATGGTGGTTGGCAGTGAGTCAAATTGTGAACTCACTCGTACAACTAAGGAAGGAGCCATCATCAAGGAACATGGCAAGGTAAAGATGATACAGGACCTAGCCATTGTTAAGATAGGAACGGAGCCCATTATCGATCAGAGAGAGCAGTTAGTCCAGCTGAGCAATCAGGTACAGGCAGGATTACAAAGTGTCCAAGATAGAAATTTGTACGACATGCTCTCCAAGTTGCAGAGGGACATCGATAGTGTTATGCCAAGGAAAGTAGTAAAGCGATCACTCATACCCTTTATAGGCGCCGCTTTACACAATCTCTTTGGAGTGGCGACCGATGGTAATGTTGAAAGGCTAAAGGAAAGAGTGGCACAACTTGAAAATTGGGCTTCTGAGCAGGGCACTGTCTATAATAAAGTAATAGGAAATGTCAATCAAAATCAGAAAATGATCACAGTGCTGAAAGAATTTGTGAATAGTGCACTCCATAATGTTTCATCAGAAATTGCTAGAATCCATCAAACAGAAATGATGGAGCAACTGCTCATAGAAACAAGTAATTTCCTTTTGGAATACAAGGAATTACTCAATGCAATCATGATGGCAGGTAAAAACCTGCTGTCGCCTTTTCTGATAACCCCTAGTGAAATTGAAGCCATTATCCAGAAGTGTGTTGTAAACAACCATTTGAAGCCACTAGTAGAAAATATAGTGGACTATTATGGCCTGATCACAGTGAAAGTGTGGTAGCCAATCAAATCATACTAGTGATCCTTTCAACAATCCAGACATCAACTCATTGATGTCAGTCTATCCATTCCCAATGGTAGTAGATAATAAGTCCATTGTACTAGAAGGAACAGTTCGACACTTTGCCTTGCAGCATGATTCGTTCCTAATGACCGAAATTCCCGAACATGAGTTCAGGGAATGTGTCATGCTTAATGATGATGTATATGTTTGTAACATTGTGAATTTCTATGAACCATTGAGTGCTCTTCATTGTCTAGATGATCTTGTAAACAACAAGAATGGTAAGAACCATTGTAAATATCTACCGTTTACAGAAACTTTCAAGGCTCAAATCATTGATGATGAAATTTTTGTGTTCTCAGCAAACAGATTGAATGCTAAGATTGACTGTAAGTCAAACAAAACAGAAGTAGTTTTCATTAACGTACACTCATTTTCATCTGCTTGTGAATTGGTCATTTTACATAATTTGTATTACAAACCTACAGTCTTCACGACGTACAGTTTAAATTTCAGTAAAAGTGTACATCAGTTTGCAGTTATTAACGAATTTCAACTTTCAGAACTGGAATTGGAGACATTCACAAAGCTAGAAGAGGTTCATACTTTCTTTCATACATATAAGACCGAGATTTCTCCTATCATGTCATTCATAAATGTCATTCTTTTGGTACTGTTTGCTTTCATTTCTTTTATAATTGTCAGGAAATTGATATTGAATAAGCTTACCATAATCAAAGACATGATGGACAAAATCCCTCCTAGAGAGTGATAGCGTTTACCATTGACTTGCACTTGAACATTTGATGATTGATTTTTTTTATTTTACAATTTATGATTTTTTTTAATAACAATCAGATATGTTCTTCATGTGCGAATTTTTACAAAGTTATCATGATTGATAACCAGGGAGTAATAGGCATTTGATATATTTACTTTGCCATAATTTTCTTGCATTTATTGCTTGTTAATAGAAATTATTGACATTGAAATAATTGACTATAGTCAAGTTTTTCTTTGAATGTATATTATAGGCATTCATATAAATTTATTTCCATGCACCTACTTACATGACTACTTATTCAAATTCGCATTACATTATTATTGCTAAATTTACCTTAGTTGGTTGGCTTAGAGTTAATTTTTTGTAATGGTTTTGTATAATGTTGAGTTGATTATCTACTTGCATTGTAGTCAATGCAGGTAGGTAGCCGAGTGATGTTATGCAGTGAATAAGTATGAGATTCACTGATCGGGATTATGAGAGAGAGAGAGAGAGAGAGAGAGAGAGAGAGAGAGAGAGAGAGACGATGTTTATAATTTAAAAATGATGAGCCATGAGACCAAGTAAATTGAAATGTAACAACAACAAACCTCCAAGATGTGGGAAAGGAAGGAGGCGCTAGAGGACTCAAAAGGTCAGCAAAATTGACCTGATTTGTCCTTGCCAAAAGTGGGAGTTAAGATTTAACCATTAAGAGTAAAGTAGACGTCCTCAAGGAGGCGGAGTTTTATTCAACATAGGTCCAGAGTTCATTCTGATCAAATTTTAGTTAGAGTTAATTTGAAACCCATTTGGGTAGGGATTGTGTCACTCGCTCCTCTCTGACATCAAGAAATTTCTAAGTCCAGTGTGGCTGGCCGTGTGAAATAGTTTAGTGTTAAGAATAAATGAATGAAAAACCGTGCCCGGAGAAATACTTACCCTACTCCTGAAAGGAGAAAGTATTAATAGACAATTTCAACCTAACTTACCGAGTCCCCTACGTTATTATCAAGTGAAAGTCAACAGACAGAATCGGAGTCATTCATATGTGGTGCAACGCAATACAAATAAAAGTGCACCGCATAACAGGTAGCTGGAATCACTATGATGCAGGTCCTGCTTAGTATGGAATGATGCTTAAGGGAGACGGGGTAGCTGGAATCACTATGATGTAGGTCCTGATTAGCATGGAACCATGCTTAAGGGAGACGGGTAGCTGGGATCACTATGATGCAGGTCGTGCTTAGTATGAAATTATGCTTAGGGGAGACAGGGTTGCTGGAATAACTATGATGCAGGTCCTGCTTAGTATGGAATGATGCTTAGGGGAGATGGTGTAGCTGGGATCACTATGATGCAGGTCCTGCTTAGTATGGAATGATGCTTGAGGGAAACAGGGTAGCTGGGATCACTATGATGCAGGTCCTGCTTAGCATGGAATGATGCTTAGGGGAGACAGGTAGCTGGGATCATTATGAAGAAGGTACTGCTTAGTACGGAATTATGCTTAGGGGAGGCGAGGTAGCTGGAATCACTATGATGCAGGTCCTGCTTAGCATGGAATGATGCTTGGGGGAGACAGGGTAGCTGGGATCACTATGATGCAGGTCCTGTTTAGTATGAAATGATGCTTAGGGGAGATGGAGTAGCCTTGATCACTATGATGGAGGTCCTGCTTAACATGGAATGATGCTTAAGGGAGACGGGGTAGCTGGGATCACTATGATGCAGGTCCTGCTTAGTGTGGAATGATGCTGAGGAGAGGCAGGGTAGCTGGGATCACTATGATGCAAGTCTTGCTTAGCATGGAATGGTGCTTAGGGGAGATGGGTAGCTGGGATCACTATGGTGCATGTCCTGCTTAGCATGGAATGATGCTTAGGGGAGACGGGTAGTTGGGATCACTATGATGCAGGTCATGCTTAGCATGGAATGATGCTTAGGGGAGATGGGGTAGCTGGGATCACTATGATGCAGGTCCTGCTTAGTATGGAATGATGCTTAGGGGAGATGGGGTAGCTGGGATCACTAAGATGTAGGTTCTGCATAGTGTGGAATGATGCTTAGGGAGACGGGTAGCTGGGATCACTATGATGCAGGTCCTGCTAGTATGGAATGATGTTTAGGGAGACGGGTAGCTGAGATCACTATGATGCAGGTCCTGCTTAGTATGGAATGATGCTTAGGGGAGATGGGGTGGGTGGAATCACTATGATGCAGGTCCTGCTTAGTATGAAATTATTCTTAGGGGAGATTGGGGTAGCTGGAATCACTATGATGCAGGTCCTGCTTAGCATGGAACGATGGTTAGGGGAGACGGGTAGCTGAGATCACTATGATGCATGTCCTGCATAGCATGGAATGATGCTTAGGGGAGACGCATAGCTGGAATCACTATGATGCAGGTCCTGATTAGTATGGAATGATGCTAAGGGGAGATGGGTAGCTGGAATCACTATGATGCAGGTCCTGCTTAGTATGGAATGATGCTTAAGGGAGACGGGGTAGCTGGAATCACTATGATGTAGGTCCTGATTAGCATGGAACGATGCTTAGGGGAGACGGGTAGCTGGGATCACTATGATGCAGGTCTTGCTTAGTATGAAATTATGCTTAGGCGAGACAGGGTTGATGGAATAACTATGATACAGGTCCTGCTTAGTATGGAATGATGCTTAGGGGAGATGGTGTAGCTGGGATCACTATGATGCAGGTCCTGCTTAGTATGGAATGATGCTTGAGGGAGACAGGGTAGCTGGGATCACTATGATGCAGGTCCTGCTTAGCATGGAATGATGCTTAGGGGAGACAGGTAGCTGGGATCATTATGATGAAGGTACTGCTTAGTACGGAATTATGCTTAGGGGAACATGGAGGTAGTATGGAATCACTATGATGCAGGTCCTGCTTAGCATGGAATGATGCTTAGGGGAAATGGGTTGCTGGGATCACTATGATGCAGGTCCTGCTTAGTATGGAATGATGCTTATGGGGGACGGGGTAGCTGGAATCACTATGATGAAGGTCCTGCTTAGTATGGAATGATGCTTAGGGGAGACGGGGTAGCTGGGATCTATATAATGCAGGTCCTGCTTAGCATGGAATGATGCTTAGGGGAGATGGGTAGCTGGGATCACTATGATGCAGGTCCTGCTTAGCATGGAATGATGCTTAGGGGAGAAGGGTAGCTGGGATCACTATGATGCAGTTCCTGCTTAGCATGGAATGATGTTTATGGGAGACGGGGTAGCTGGGATCACTATGATGCAGGTCCTGCTTAGTATGGAATGATGCTTAGGGGAGATGGGGTAGCTGGGATCACTATGATGCAGGTCCTGCACAGTGTGGAATGATGATTAGGGGAGACGCGTAGCTGGAGTCACTATGATGCAGGTCCTGGTCAGTATGGAATGATGCTAAGGGGAGACGGGTAGCTGGAATCAGTATGATGCAGGTCCTGCTTAGTATGGAATGATGCTTAGGCTAGACGGGGTAGATGGAATCACTATGATGTAGGTCCTGATTAGCAAGGAATGATGCTTAGGGGATACGTGTAGTTGGGATCACTATGATGCAGGTCGTGCTTAGAATGAAATTATGCTTAGGGGAGAAAGGGTTGCTGGAATAACTATGATGCAGGACCTGCTTAGTATGGAATGATGCTTGGGGAGACAGGGTAGCTGGAATCACTATGAAGCAGGTCCTGCTTAGCATGGAATGATGCTTAGGGGAGACAGGTAGCTGGGATCTTTATGATGCAGGTCCTGCTTAGTACGGAATTATGCTTAGGGGAGGCGAGGTAGCTGGAATCACTATGATGCAGGTCCTGCTTAGCATGGAATGATGCTTAGGGGAAATGGGTTGCTGGGATCACTATGATGCAGGTCCTGCTTAGTATGGAATGATGCTTATGGGAGACGGGGTAGCTGGAATCACTATGGTGAAGGTCCTGCTTAATATGGAATGATGCTTAGGGGAGACGGGGTAGCTGGGATCACTATGATGCAGGTCCTGCTTAGCATGGAATGATGCTTAGGGGAGACAGGGTAGCTTTGATCTCTATGATGCAGGTCCTGCTTAGTATAAAATGATGCTTAGGGGAGACGGGTAGCTGGGATCACTAAGATGCAGGTCCTGCTTAGCATGGAATGATGCTTAGGGGAGACGGGTAGCTGGGATCACTATGATGCAGGTCCTGCTTAGTATGAAATGATGCTAAGGGGAGACAGAGTAGCTTTGATCACTATGATGCAGGTCCTGCTTAGCATGGAATGTTGCTTAGGGAGACGGGTAGCTTTGATCACTATGATGCAGGTCCTGCTTAATATGGAATGATGCTGAGGGGAGACGGGGTAGCTGGGATCACTATGATGCAGGTCTTGCTTAGCATGGAATGATGTTTAGGAGAGACAGGTAGCTGGTATCACTATGATGGAGGTCCTGCTTAGTATGGAATGATGCTTAGAGGAGACGAGTAGCTGGGATCACTATGATACAGGTCCTGCTTAGTATGGAATGATGCTTAGGGGAGACGGGTAGCTGGGATCACGAAGAAGCAGGTCCTGCTTAGCATGGAATGATGTTTAGGGGAGACAGGTAGCTGGGATCACTATGATGCAGGTCATGTTTAGTATGAAATGATGCGTAGGAGAGATGGACTAGCTTTGATCACTATGATGGAGGTCCTGCTTAGCATGGAATGATGCTTATGGGAGACGGGGTAGCTGGGATCACTATGATGCAGGTCCTGCTTAGTGTGGAATCATGCTGAGGAGAGACAGGGTAGCTGGGATCACTATGATGTAGGTCTTGCTTAGTGTGGAATGATGCTTAGGGGAGATTTGTAGCTGGGATCACTATGATGCAGGTCCTGCTTAGCATGGAATGATGCTTATGGGAGACGGGTAGCTGGGATCACTATGATGCAGGTCCTGCTTAGCATGGAATGATGCTTAGGGTTGACGGGGTAGCTGGGATCACTATGATGCAGGTCATGCTTAGGATGGAATGATGCTCAGGGGAGATGGGGTAGCTGGGATCACTATGATGCAGGTCCTGCATAGTGTGGAATGATGCTTAGGGGTGATGGGTAGCTGGGATCACTATGATGCAGGTCCTGCTTAGTATTGTATGATGTTTAGCAGAGACAGGTAGCTGAGATCACTATGATGCAGGTTCTGCTTTGCATGGAATGAAGCTTAGGGGAGACGAGGTAGCTGGGATCACTATGATGCAGGTCCTGCATAGCATGGAATGATGCTTAGGGGAGACGCGTAACTGGAATCACTATGATGCAGGTCCTGGTTAGTATGAAATGATGCTAAGGGGAGATGGGTAGCTGGAATCACTATGATGTAGGTCCTGCTTAGTATCGAATGATGCTTAGGGGAGACGGGCAGCTGGGATCACTATGATGCAGGTCCTCTTAGCATGGAATGACGCTTAGGGGAGACGGGTAGCTGGGATCATTGTGATGCAGGTCCTGCTTAGTATGGAATTATGCTTAGGGGCGGCGAGGTAGCTGGAATCACTATGATGCAGGTCCTGCTTAGCATGGAATGATGCTTAGAGGAAATGGGTTGCTGGGATCACTATGATGCAGGTCCTGCTTAGCATGGAATAAAGCTTAGGGGAGACGGGGTAGATGGGATCACTATGATGCAGGTCCTGCTTAGCATGGAATGATGCTTCGGGGAGACAGGTAGTTGGGAGCACTATGGCCAGCCCTACGAGAGCTGTTAATCAGCTCAGTGGTCTTGTAAAACTAAGGTATACTTAACTTTAACTATGGTGCAGGTCCTGCTAAGCATGGACTGATGCTTGGAGGAGACAGGTAGCTGGGATCACTATGATGGGGGTCCTGCAGAGTGTGGAATGATGCTTATTGATAGACGGGGTAGCTGGAATCACTCTGATGAAGGTCCTGCTTAGTATGGAATGATGCTTAGGGGAGACGGGGTAGCTGGGATCACTATGATGCAGGTCCTGCTTAGCATGGAATGATGCTTAGGGGAGACGGGGTAGCTTTGATCACTATGATGCAGGTCCTGCTTCGTATGAAATGATTCTTAGAGGAGACGGGGTAGCTGGGATCACTAAGATGCAGGTCCTGCTTAGCATGTAATGATGCTTAGGGGAGACGGGTAGCTGGGATCACTATGATTCAGGTCCTGCTTAGTATGAAATGATGCTAAGGGGAGACAAAGTAGCTTTGATCACTATGATACAGGTCCTGCTTAGTATGGGATGATGCTTAGGGGAGACGGGTTAGCTGGGATCACTATGATGCAGGTCCTGCTTAGTATGGAATTGTGCTTAGGAGAGGCTAGGTAGCTGGAGTCACTATGATGCAGGTCCTGCTTAACATGGAATGATGCTTAGGGGAGGCAGGTAGCTGGGATCTCTATGATGCAGTTCCTGCTTAGCATGGATTGATGCTGAGGGGAGACAGGGTAGCTGGGATCACTATGATGCAGGTCTTGCTTAGCATTGAATGATGTTTAGGGGAGACAGGTAGCTGGGATCATTATGATGTAGGTCCTGCTTAGTACGGAATTATGCTTAGGGGAGGCGAGGTAGCTGGAATCACTATGATGCAGGTCCTGCTTAGCATGGAATGATGCTTAGGGGAAATGGGTTGCTAGGATCACTATGATGCAGGTCCTGCTTAGTATGGAATGATGCTTAGGGGAGACGGGGTAGCTGAAATCACTATGATGAAGGTCCTGCTTCGTATGGAATGATGCTTAGGGAGACAGGGTAGCTGGGATCACTATGATAACTCTATGCAGGTCCTGCTTAGCATGGAATGATGCAGGGAGACGGGCTTTAATCACTATGATGCAGGTCCTGCTTAGTATGAAATGATGCTTAGGGAGATGGGTAGCAAAGAATGGATCACTAAGATGCAGGTCCTGGCTTAGCATGGAATGATGCTTAGGGAGACGGGTAGCTGGGATCACTATGATGCAGGTCCTGGTAGTATGAAATGATGCTAAGGGGATGACAGAGGCTTTTGATCTCTATGATGCAGGTCCTGCTTAGCATGGAATGATGCTTAGGGGAGACGGGGTAGCTTTGATCACTATGATGCAGGTCCTGCTTAGTATGGAATTATGCTTAGGGGAGGCGAGGTAGCTTGAATCACTATGATGCAGGTCCTGCTTAGCATGGAATGATGTTTAGGGAGACGGGTAGCTGGGATCACTATGATGCAGGTCCTGCTTAATATGGAATGATGTTTAGGGGAGACGGGTAGCTGGTATTACTATGATGCAGGTCCTGCTTAGTATGGAATGATGCTTAGGGGAGACGAGTAGCTGGGATCACTATGATGTAGGTCCTGCTTAGTATGGAATGATGTTTAGGGGAGACTGGTGACGCCGGATCACTATGATGCAGGTCCTGCTTAGAACGGAATGATGCTTAGGGAGACGGGTAGCTGGGATCACTAAGATGCAGGTCCTGCTTAGCATGGAATGATGCTTAGGGAGACAGGTAGCTGGGATCACTATGATGCAGGTCCTGTTTAGTATGAAATAATGCTTAGGGGAGATGGAGTGTAAGGTGTCAAAGAAACGAGCAGGTAAAATTTACTGCTGATTTATTACAGATCCATTTTGACCATCCTGAAATATTTAGGACGACTGACGGTGAGAGACAATGGAATTGATTACCTGAGGTCGAAACAATAAACAATAATATGCAGTGAATCCAGGTATAATTAGCAATAATTTAAACATACAGAGACACAATATAGATACAGTCTTGATGCCTGTGAATGAAGAAACATGTGATACACAATGTGTGACATTCATATTATAAATACCATAAAGTAAAAATGATTAAAATGCGTGACCTGGCACGTTTTAGGGGGTAGCGTCAATGACTAATTTAGCTTGAACAAGAAAACGGGAAGTCACCAAAGAAAATTAGCGGAGACTTGTGGTTCCGCTTAGTGACGCTGGTTACGCCGATGAGAGTCAGCACGCTCAAACGCTGGTTACAGCGCCCTGTGTTTAGGCATAAGAGCGTTTTTGGGAGAAATCACTGGAGCCAAGACTGAGTCGCCGTGAGTCCGCTAATGGCTCAGATACTCTTTTCACCACTAAGTCCCGCTTAGGTGTCAAAGAAACGAGCAGGTAAAGGTTACTGCTGATTTATTACAGATCCAGGCGGATTAAGTGGCGGTGACTGACGCGGGTCTGGAGAGACAATGGAATTGATTAGACCTGAGGTCGAAACAATAAACAATAATATGCAGTGAACGAGTACGAATTTTCAATACGAAACATACAGAGACACAATATAGATACAGTCTTGATGCCTGTGAATGAAGAAACATGTGATACACAATGTGTGACATTCGTATAAATACCATAAAGTAAAAATGATTAAATGGTGACCTGGCACAAGTTTTAGGCGTGACTAATTTAGCTTGAAGAAAACGGAAGTCACCAAAGAAAACAAGCTCAGGGAGACTTAATTAATGGCGAGTTCAAATAAAACACTATCCTGGCGCCGAATTGGTGACTTTACAGGAGTAGCTTTGATCACTTTGATGGAGGTCCTGCTTAGCATGGAATGATGCTTATGGGAGATGGGGTAGCTGGGATCACTATGATGCAGGTCCTGCTTAGTGTGGAATGATGCTGAGGAAAGACAGGGTAGCTGGGATCACTATGATGCAGGTCTTGCTTAGTATGGAATGATGCTTAGGGGAGATGGGTAGCTGGGATCACTATGATGCTGGTCCTGCTTAGCATGGAATGATGCTTAGTGGAGACGGGGTAGCTGGGATCACTATGATGCAGGTCCTGCTTAGTATGGAATGATGCTTAGGGGAGATGGGGTAGCTGGGATCACTATGATGCAGGTCCTGCTTAGTATTGAATGATGTTTAGCAGAGACGGGTAGCTGAGATCACTATGATGCAGGTCGTGCTTAAGATGGAATGATGCTTAGGGGAGACGAGGTAGGTGGAATCACTATGATGCAGGTCCTGTTTAGTATGAAATTATGCTTAGGGGAGATTGGGGTAGCTGGAATCACTATGATGCAGGTCCTGCTTAGCATGGAATGATGGTTAGGGGAGACGGGTAGCTGGGATCACTATGATGCAGGTCCTGCATAGCATGGAATGATGCTTAGGGGAGACGCGTAGCTGGAATCACTATGATGTAGGTCCTGGTTAGTATGAAATGATGCTAAGGGTAGCTGGAATCACTATGATGTAGGTCCTGCTTAGTATGGAATGATGCTTAGTGGAGACGGGGTAGCTGGAATCACTATGATGTAGATCCTGATTAGCATGGAACGATACTTAGGGGAGACGGGTAGCTGGGATCACTATGATGCAGGTCCTGCTTAGTATGAAATTATGCTTAGGGGAGACAGGGTTGCTGGAATAACTATGATGTAGGTCTTGCTTAGTATGGAATGATGTTTAGGGGAGACGGTGTAGCTGGGATCACTATGATGCAGGTCCTGCTTAGCATGGAATGATGATTGGGGGAGACAGGGCAGCTGGGATCACTATGATGCAGGTCCTGCTTAGTATGGAATGATGCTTAGGGGAGACGGGTAGCTGGGATCACTATGATGCAGGTCTTGCTTAGTATGGAATGATGCTTAGGGGAGACAGCTACCTGGGATCACTATGATGCAGGTCCTGCTTAGTATGGAATGATGCTTAGGAGAGATAGGTAGCTGAGATCATTAAGATGCAGGTCCTGCTTAGCATGGAATGATGCTTAGGGGAGACGGTTAGCTGGGATCACTATGATGCAGGTCCTGCTTAGTATGAAATGATGCTTAGGGGAGATGGAGTAGCTTTGATCACTATGATGGAGGTCCTGCTTAGCATGGAATGATGCTTATGGGAGACGGGGTAGCTTGGATAACTATGTTGCAGGTCCTGGTTATTATGGAATGATGATTACGGGAGACGGTGTAGCTGGGATCACTATGATGCAGGGCCTGCTTAGCATGGAAGGATGCTTAGGGGAGACGGGGTAGCTGGGATCACTATGATGCAAGTCCTGCTTAGCATGGAATGATGCTTAGGGAAGATAGGTAGCTGGAAGCACTATGGTGCAAGCCCTGCTTAGCATTGAATGATGCTTAGGGGAGACAGGTCGCTGGGATCACTTTGATGCAGGTCCTGCTTAGTATGAAATGATGCTTAGGGAGACGGGGTAGCTGGAATCACTATGATGAAGGTCCTGCTTAGTATGGAATGATGCTTAAGGGAGACAGGTAGCTGGGATCACTATGATGCAGGTCCTGCTTAGCATGGAATGATGCTTAGGGGAGGCGGGGTAGCTGGAATCACTATGATGCAGGTCCTGCTTAGCATGGAATGATGCTTAGGGAAGGTCGGGTATCTTTGATCACTATGATGCAGGTCCTGCTTAGTATGAAATGATGCTTAGGGAAGACGGGGTAGCTGGGATCACTATGATGCAGGTCCTGTTTAGTATGGAATGATTCTTAGGGGAGACGGGCAGCTGGCATCACTAAGATGCAGGTCCTGCTTAGCATGGAATGATGCTTCGGGGAGACGGGTAGCCGGGATCACTATATTGCAGGTCCTGCTTTATATGAAATGACGCTTAGGGGAGACGGGGTAGCTTTGATCACTATGATGCAGGTCCTGCTTAGTATGGAATTATGATTACGGGACACGGGGAGCTGGGATCACTATGATGCAGGTCCTTCTTAGTATGGAATGATGCTTAGGGGAGACAGGGTAACTGGGATAACTATGATGCAGGTCCTGCTTAGCATGGAATGATGCTTTGGGGAGACGGGTAGCTGGGATCACTATGATGCAGGTCATGCTTAGTATGGAATGATGCTTAGGGGAGACAGGGTAGCTGGGATCACTATGATGCAGGTCCTGCTTAGTGTGAAATGATGGTTAGGGGAGATGGGGTAGCTGGGATCACTATGATGCAGGTCCTGCTTAGCATGGAATGATGCTTAGGGGAGACGGGTAGCTGTGATCATTATAATGCAGGTCCTGCTTAGTATGGAATTATGCTTTGGTGAGATGGGGTAGCTGTGATCACTATGATGCAGGTCCTCCTCAGCATGGAATGATGCTTAGGGGAGACGGGTAGCTTTGATCACTCTGATGCAGGTCCTGCTTAGTATGAAATGATGCTTAGGGGAGACGGGGTAGCTAGGATCACTAAGATGCAGGTCCTACTTAGCATGGAATGATGCTTAGGGGAGACGGGTAGTTGGGATCACAATGATGCAGGTCCTGCTTAGTATGAAATGATGCTTTGGGGAGACGGAGTAGCTTTGATCACTATGATGCAGGGCCTGCTTAACATGGAATGATGCTTAGGGGAGACAGGTAGCTGGGATTAATATGATGCAGGTCCTGCTTAGTATGAAATTATGCTTAGGGGAAGCGAGGTAGCTGGAATCACTATGATGCAGGTCCTGCTTAGCATGGAATGATGCTTAGGGGAAATGGGTAGCTGGGATCACTATGATGCAGGTCCTGCTTATTATGGAATGATGCTGATGGGAGACAGGGTAGCTGGGATGACTATGATGCAGGTGTTGCTTAGCATGGAATGATTCTTAGGGGTGCGGGGTAGCTGGGATCACTACGATGCAGGTCCTGCTTATCATGGAATGATGCTTAGGTGAGACGGATAGCTGGGATCACTATGATGCAGGTTCTGCTTATTATGGAATGATGCTTAGGGGAGACTGGTAGCTGGGATCACTATGATGTAGGTCCTGCTTAGTATCGAATGATGCTTAGGGGAGACGGGTAGCTGGGATCACTATTATGCAGGTCCTGCTTAGTATGGAATGATGCTTAGGGGAGACGGGTAGCTTTTATCACTAAGATGCAGGTCCTGCTTAGTTTGGAATGATGCTTAGGGGAGACGGGGTAGCTGGAATCACTATGATGCAGGTCCTGCTTACTATGGAATTATGCTTAAGGGAGACTGGTAGCTGGTATCACTATGATGCAGGTCCTGCTTAGTATCGAATGATGCTGAGGGGAGACAGGATAGCTGGGATCACAATGATGCAGGTCTTGCTTTTTCATGGAATGATGCTTAGGGGAGATGGGTAGCTGGGATCACTATGATGCAGGTCCTTCTTAGCATGGAATGACGCTTAGGGGAGATGGGTAGCTGGGATCACTATGATGCAGGTCCTGTTTAGTATGGAATAATGCTTAGGGGAGATGGGGTAGCTGGGATCACTATGATGCAGGTCCTGCTTAGTGCGGAATGATGCTTAGGAGAGACTGGTAGCTGGGATCACTATGATGCACGTCTTGCTTAGTATGGAATGATGTTTAGCAGAGACGAGTAGCTGGGATCACTATGATGCAGGTCCTGCTTAGTATGGAATGATGCTTAGGGGAGATTGGGTAGCTTTAATCACTATGATGCAGCTCCTGCTTAGTATGAAATTATGCTTAGGGGAGATTGGGGTAGCTGGAATCACTATGATGCAGGTCCTGCTTAGCATGGAATGATGGTTAGGGGAGACGGGTAGCTGGGATCACTATGATGCAGCTCCTGCTTAGTATGGAATGATGCTTAGGGAAGACGGGTAGCTGGAATCACTATGATGCAGGTCCTGTTTAGTATGGAATGATGCTTAGGGGAGACGGGTACCTGGAATCACTATGATGTGGGTCCTGCTTAGTATGGAATGATGCTTAGAGGAGACGGGGTTTCTGGAATCTCTATGATGTAGGTCCTGCTTAGTATGGAACGATGCTTTGGGGAAATGGGTAGCTGGGATCACTATGATGCAGGTCCTGCTTAGTATGAAATTATGCTTAGGGGAGACAGGGTAGCTGGAATAACTATGATGCAAGTCCTGCTTAGTATGGAATGGTGCTTAGGGGAGACGGTGTGGCTGGGATCACTATAATGCAGGTCCTGCTTAGCATGGAATGAAGCTTGGTGGAGACGGGTTAGCTGGGATCACTATGATGCAGTTCCTGCTTAGTATGGAATGATGCTTAGGGGAGACAGGTAGCTGGGATCACTATGATGCAGGTCCTGTTTAGTATGAAATAATGCTTAGGGGAGATGGAGTAGCTTTGATCACTTTGATGGAGGTCCTGCTTAGCATGGAATGATGCTTATGGGAGATGGGGTAGCTGGGATCACTATGGTGCAGGTCCTGCTTAGCATGGAATGATGCTTAGGGAAGACAGGTAGCTGGGATCACTATGATGTAGGTCCTGCTTATTATGAAATGATGCTTAGGGGAGACAGGGTAGCTGGAATCACTATGGTGAAGGTCCTGCTTAGTATGGAATGATGCTTAGCGGAGACGGGGTAGTTGGGATCACTATGATGCAGGTCCTGCTTAGCATGGAATGATGCTTAGGGGAGGCGGGGCAGTTGGAATCACTATGATGCAGGTCCTGCTTAGTACGGAATGATGCTTAGGGGAGGTGTGGTAGCTTTGATCACTATGATGCAGGTCCTGCTTAGTATGAAATGATGCTTAGGGGAGACGGAGTAGCTGGGATCACTATGATGCAGGTCCTGCTTAGCATGGAATGATTCTTAGGGGAGACGGGGTAGCTGGGATCACTAAGATGCAGGTCCTGCTTAGCATGGAATGATGCTTAGGGGAGACAGGTAGCTGGGATCACTATGATGCAGGTCCTGCTTAGTATGAAATGATCCTTAGGGGAGACGGGGTAGCTGGGATCACTATGATGCAGGTCCTGCTTAATATGGAATGATGCTTTAGGGGAGACGGGGTAGCTTGGATCACTATGATGCAAGTTCTGCTTAGCATGGAATGATGCTTAGCGGAGACATGTAGCTGGAATCACTATGATGCAGGTCCTGCTTAGCATGGAATGATGCTTAGGAGAGACGGGTAGCTGGGATCACTTTGATGCAGGTCCTGCTTAGTATGCAATGATGCTTAGGGGAGACGGGTTAGCTGGAATCCATATGATGCAGGTCCTGCATAGTATTGAATGATGCTCATGGGAAGCGGGGTAGCTGGGATCACTATGATGCAGGTCCTGCTTAGTATGGAATGATGCTTAGGGGAGACGGGTAGCTGGAATCACTATCATGGAGGTCCTGCTTAGTATGGAATGATGCTTAGGGGAGACAGGTAGCTGGGATCACTAGATATAGGTCCTGCTTAGTATGAAATGATGCTTAGGGGAGACGGGTAGCTGGGATCACTATGATGCAGGTCCTGCTTAGTATGGAATGATGTTTAGGGGAGACGGGGGTAAGTGGAATCACTATGATGCAGGCCCTGCTTAGTATGAAATGATGCTTAGGGGAGACGGGGTAGCTGGAATCACTATGATGCAGGTTCTGCTTAGCATGGAATGATGCTTAGGGGAGACGGGGTAGCTGGGATCACTATGATGCAGTTTCTGCTTAGCATGTAATGATGCTTATCGGAGATGGGTAGCTTTGATCACTATGATGCAGGTCCTGCTTAGTATGGAATGATTCTCAGGGGAGACGGGTAGCTGGAATCACTATGATGCAGGTCCTGCTTTGTATGGAATGTTGCTTAGGGGAGATGGGGTAAGTGGAATCACTATGATTTAGTTTCTGCTTAGTATGGAATGATGCTTAAGGGAGATGGGGTAGTTGCAATCACTATGATGCAGGTCCTGCTTAGCATGGAATGATGTTTAGGGGAGATGGGGTAGCTCTAAGATCATTATGATGATGGTTGCTATAGGGAGTTATTGCCGTCAGTACACCTTAGAGGTACGCTGTAAGCATTAATTGCTGGTGTTTCCAGCATCCCTTTACCCTTAGATGTGCGTACTTTTAGCCTTTTTCTTTATCTTCACTCTTAATATCCAGTCTCTCAAACTATTAATTCTCAGTGTAGCTGCAGTTTACTAGATCCTAGTATTCAATTTCCTTTATTTTCTTGATCTCTCAATCTTGCAGTCCAACCTCTCCAACTCCCTCTTTTCACTATCTTAAGTTCTGGATAGTCGTCAGTGTCTCAGTGCTTGGCTTGATAGCTGATTCTCGTAAAATCAAATCAAATAACTATGATGAAGGTTCAGAGAAATCAAAAGGAGATTATTAACGGCGCAACAATACTGGAAAATATTAGATTACTTTACGTAATCTAATGTTTACAGTTTGAATCTAGTGTCCATTCTTCCCAGTGATTTTTTTCCTAAAGAAACGCCAAGTGGTTTTTTTCTAGCCTACTCTGCAGAACATAGCCGATGTGGTGATCCTGTGAAGGTGAATATTTCAATTATGTAAAAAGTTTTCACTTTTGGAAATCAGCTTTTACTATAAACAACCTTCCATGCAAAAGATTACTGAAATTAAGCAAAACTATACTATAGTGGTCTAATGAAAATTGATCCAACATATTAGTGAATATTCGAAAAAACCTATAGAACCAAAATTGGTGTAAAAAAAAAAGAAGGGAAAAAGGAAAGACTGGGGTTTCCATGTATGAATGATATGACAGTTTCTTTTACAGTACAGTTACACAGCGTAGGTTTATATAAAATCCAATGGTTTGTCCACTGATTTGCAAGTTTGTGTGCCATCAAATGCCATCTGGCCTACCTCTTGCAAAAGGTTTACTAGTGTTCCATTTCTGGTGGGGAGGTATCCCTCAAGCTCATCTCAGGATAGATATTGCATTCCAAGTGGATAATCCTGTTGAATAACCACCAGACCATACCATCAGCCGTGCAGATGTCTGCAGAATTTATCACACCATCAGAGACTTAGTGAAGAGAATCTATGACTCCAGGGAAATACTAATTCTACAAAACCTTGGACATATATGGAGCGTTATGGTAAAACCTAGATATCTCTGTCCTATTCCCAGAGAGAGATGAGACAATTGAACATTCAAGTTTTTGCATTATGGCAAATAATTTCGCTGAGCATGCTGTAAATGTCCCATTAGGATTGGTAGAAATCTCTGAGATTAAGGCCATTTCCAAAATTTATGGATGAGCAAAGTCGATGTTCCTGTCTTTTAGAAGTTTGGCTAGAGTGAGTGGGTTCTCCATATTTTTATAGCCAAAACAAGGCAAGAAGCTGTAATTTATTGTATCCTTATCCTTAGTTACAACTGTCTTTTGGTGCAGTAAGAGGCTTTAAGAAAGCAGTACATGAAACTGATTAAGAAGTCATAAAATCCACCTTGTCAGGGTTCTTGAGTAGAGGAAAAAATCTTTTTACTTTTTTCATTTACTCTCTCCAGTCCACTTCTGCTCATCATTGAGTTATGTGAGAAAATTAATGCTGCATTGAATGTTAATGTTAATGCTTTATCCATGATCAGGCACTGAAGGAGTTCCATTACATATCACAATTTTGCACAGCATGCAGAGAAACTTGAAGGTTGTAAAGATCTCACACACACATGTACATATTGTAGTGCACATGAAAAGATATTCATACAGTTCTCCAGTTCCTTCACTGTATACAACAATATTGCCTGTGAAGTTTATTTTTGTACAGTGGAAGGATATGAAGAGTTGCACTCTTTCCTTGGGCAAGAAAGAAAATCAAGGTAATGTAGCATTGGTGTTCTGATCAGATATATCTGGTTCCAAATCTACTGCATTTGACCTTGACAGATGTACATGTATATCCTTTCTGAGTACCAACCCAAGATGTTTCATGATTTCATTGATCAATAGGTGTCAGGGAGGTGAACAAACAAGTGCCTTCTACTAAATTCAGTTTAGCTGAATCTGAAATGGTTGGGATTCCTGAAACTTAATTGGCTTGAATCCATAGCCTAAATGAATTAGTTGTCCAACAATCCATATGCTCATCTTCAAATGGAATTCCTTAAAATCCACCAAAAGGATGGGAACAAGAGTGTCGACTCTGGTCATGACTATTTATTGTCATTTCTGTAATTGTCTTAATTATGTCCAAGTTCTGGTAAAGTATATGGCTGAGCCAAGGGGTTTTGGGTGCAAGGTGGGGCTTTCCCTAACTGCAGTGACCATAGTCTTCCTGTTGGGAGTTCAGCCAGGTTTTCATTAATGGCACGTAGTGAATATATCAGTCATTTTCTTAACCTTTTGAGTATCAATACACCTTTCTTTACTCACATAAAACCAAGTGGAGAATTACATGACTGTCTCTCAAGGGGTGGAACCATTCACTGGCGAAGGCAAAGCAGCTAGTCTATAAGCACTCATAGGTGATTCATTAACAAACATGACACACCATCAATGCCAACCAAACAGAACATGTCTCACAGACATTAGGTAAGGCAGTAAAAAAATACATAGATCCTTGTCATTACAATATGAGTACACAGGAAGCAATGAATTTCCTCCAGTCCTTGGTACTGTCATAGTAGTTGACTGAATCTCTTTATGACATCTTTATTGGAAGTTTTTATTGCAATTTTCCATACAGCATGAAGAGGTCGGTTATCTTCCTCATTGTGAGTCTTAGGGGCATTTGAAGACAGAGAACCACAGCCCCCAGCATGTTAATGTTAAGAGTCCTCCACCGGCTTTACCATCTCTAGTGGTTCCTAAGGAGGATGGAACAGACCACCGTTGTACAGATTTCCGTAAAGTAAAGTAATTGACTGTAACAGACTCTTTTCCTTTCCCAAGCTTGTTACAAAAATTGACTTTCAGAAAGGTTACTCTCAAGTGTTGCTTACTCCAAAAGCCAATGCAATTTTTACATTTGTAACACCTAATGGTTTTGATATGTATCTAAAGTATGCTATTTGGAATGAAAAATGCCCCAACAACATTCCAAAGACTAATTAATGATTTTATCAGAGATATGGAAGGTATAATTGCACATCTTGATGATCTTGCAGTGTCTAACACATGGACGGAAAATACACAGAAATTACATAAAAGATTGAGGAAGATTGCATTAGAATGAACCACTGTAAACATATGGAAAAAATTCTAGATAAATTTCAAATGTTTGATCGTAAACCAAAATCTGTGCCATGTGACCCAAGTGTCAATAATGAAATTTTCTTTGATCCTAAAGAACTACCAGATGCCAGGTTATATAGAGAAATTGTTGGAAGCCTGCTTTACATCATGATGGGAACTAGACCTGATATTTGTTATGTTGTGACATGGTTATTGCGGTATATTTCTAACCCCTCCAAAGCAGATCTTAGTTTAGCGAAATGTTTGAGATATTTAAAGGACACATCTCATTATGATTTAAACATTTTTTTAATCTGTTGAGGAATTGAAAGTGATTGGCTGACTGGGGTACTTCAAGTGATAGATGAAGTGTCACAGGTTATTGTTATCAGTTACATTCTAAAGGATCCCTTATTTCCTGGAAATCTAAGAAACAAAGAATTGTAGCATTGCCATCTTGTGAAGCTGAATATGTAGCTCTAACCTGCGCTACCCAGGAGGCTAATTTTTAAATCGGTTATTTGTTGATATGCTAAATTCAAATTGATTATATTGAATTGTTGTATGTGGCTTCAGAAAATAAAATTTCTGATATTTTTACACAGCCTGTGTCCAAACAAAAACTAGGTAAGTTTTCCTATGTAAGAGGCTAGTATTGAGTTTAAGTGGGGGTGTTAAGTATAAACTCAAGACTTACAATGTGTCATATTACTAAAAGTATCAAAGTTTATTTAAATTTACCATTTATCTTTACGTTTACCCATTTTCTTTTTACCACTAGCGCCTCTGCTGGCGAAGATTGTAACTAATGTAATATGAATTAGAAGAAAATAAACTGTGGTGTTTTGGCCAGTGAAATAATTATTGGCCTTTTTACTGAAGCATCTTCCCCATCCCACCGTCATGGATACCTCATCTTAACAGCAATAAAAATGGATATGGTATAACAAAACGTCATTCAAGAAACAATTTGCTAACAAGTCACTGTTAAAAGTAACTATCAAATCTCTTAATAATGCTAGGTCGCCACATTTGCAGCAACTAGTGTCATTCCAAGGTAACCATAGTTTGCTAATAAACCTTATTTGACGAATGTTAAGACACAAGTGTGAGTAGCTATCCAGTCGTTTGACAGGCAGGACTAGTCTTCATTATTCCAGCTGCAATTCTTGGAGGTGTAAGAGACCCGTCGCACCGACCGCGGTCTCTTTCGAGCTCACGTGTGTGTTCGTGTGTTCGTCATCCATCGGAGGGGACAAGACAGAACAAGAGCATCCCATTTTCTTTCTCACAGAACGCAACTTCTACCATATAATGTTTCCGTCTGTTTCCCACTAACCATTGTTGTCTTTATATATGTACAATCACCACTGCTTGCATTGCCATATAAGCATTCTAATTATGTACTCATAATGTTCCACCGATTCTTCTGTATCAAACAGCTTGTATGTTTCTGTTTGTTAAGATGCCAAACGTCTCGCATTTCACATATATTATGCTATTGCATTGTATTCATTAATCTGTCTCGAATCTCATGCAATTGGCCATATGTAGAATTGATATATATTTTATCACTGTATGTTTATTATGTCTCTCACAATCACCATCTGTTTGTCTGTCGACAAACACAGATGTCCGAAACATTACCTCTGTTTTGCTCTGTCTGCGTGTATACGCTACTTTACTGCTCGTACAGGCCAAGGGGGGAGTATTGTAAGAGACCCGTCGCACTGACCATGGTCTCTTTCGAGCACGTGTGTGTTTGTGTGTTCGTCATCCATCAGAGGGGACAAGACAGAACAAGAGCATCCCATTTTCTCTCTCGCGGACCGCAACTTCTACCATACAATATTTCCGTCTGTTTCCCCCTAACCATTGTTGTCTTGATATGTGTACAATCACCACTACTTGCATTGCCATGCAAGCATAATAATTATGTACTCATAATGTTCCACCGAATCTTCTGTATCAAACTGTATGTAGCCTATGTTTCTGTTTGTTAAGATGCCAAACATCTCGCCATTTCACATACATTATGCTACGGCATTGTGTTCATTAATGTCTCGAACCTCATGCAATTGGCCATATGTAAAATTTTTCTGGCCTTTCCATTGATGTTTGTTTTATCACTGTACGTTTATTATGTCTCTCACAATCACCATCTGTTTGTCTGCCGACAAACACAGATGTCTGAAACATCCGCCATGATAGTTTGTTGGTACGTTTGGAACACGCAGCTCTTATTATGAAATTTTTTATCACACTGTGTTCCAAACATACCAACGAACTATCATGGCGGAGGTGGGTCATTGCCGAGGCTAAGTACAATTTCCCCACTCACGACGGGAAAAAACAGTACAGCAGACTCGGTAATAACTTATAGCTCTCTTGATGGCGTAGTGGTAACGTCCACTGGAGTCGCTGAATAGGCCCTTGTCAAGGGTTCGTGTCCCGACGAGTATCAATTCATTTATCACTTATATAAATTCCCCTTCGGTGATAATTCTCCATCGGAGATATTCCTGAGGTAGCGTGAATTTGATATTAAGCGACATTTGTAGCTTCATGATTATATATATATATATATATATATATATATATATATATATATATATATATATATATATATATATATATATATATATATATATATATACATATATACACACACACATATGTATATATTATATTGTAGATATTCTCCACCATCAGCTCTATGCTTAGCCAAAATAAGGGTCAAACTCCCATCCATCGAGTAGGGGGACACCATAGACGACCAGGGTCAGAGTCAAAATGAACTTTTGGGTGCAGCTTTCGAAAAGGGTCAAACCATGTAGCTAGATTAGAGTTCTCCACAGAGAATTCCCAGATTCAGAGGTCACTATTCCCTCTTGATAAACCTCCTTCTGCGCCTTTTGTCTGCTGGTATCTTGAATGTTTATGAAAGCCGTTGGAGCCCTTGTTTTGAAGGGAGTGTCAGCCCTGGGGCTATGTCTATGGAAGAAACAGCTTCCTTCCCAGCTGGGTACCCTTCAGTCTTTCCCCAGCTGGACAAATGTCTTGTTACTTCACACCCAAACAGGCCATTCTTCTTTGTCGTGGCACACAAGTGCTAGGAACTGAAACTAAGGTCACGAGCGACCTTGGCGACAAGCCACCATCCACTGTTAATGAAGACAAGCCCCTCACCTGCTACTGTTGCAATGTGCACTTGCACAGAATCACCTACAGAACATCTGAAGTTAGCATTCGAGTTACCAGTTCCCCCTTTCCCTCCAACTGAACTTCTAATTTCCTTCTCACAAATTTCTCTGCCCATTAAATGCTCTATAGGGAACCCGTTATTACTACTTCTGTGATCTCTGTGTGATAGGTAAATTAATTAATTCTCTCTTGCCCATAGTGAAGTAATTACTCATTCCTTCCATGTGTCAGTAATGCTGAGGAATGAATCTATCATTCACAAAGTTTATCTGGAATTACTCTATATCCAGATACAAGTTAATTCAATAACCTCATCTCCTTAACCACTGTCTTGCCTAGTGAAAGTTGCCCAAGGAAGGCAACAGATTCAGCCTTGCCACATTGTCCAGCTGATTGTCAATTGAAACTCATTGTGTAATTCTCGAACCAATGGTTCTCCGATTGTACCCTAATTGCATATAATTCATTCTTGTTCTGGAAATTTAGATTATTACGTTTGCTGTTACCCTTGTCACAGGGTGTTCTATTAATAATTGAATGAGTGTTTCAATCCTCATTTGTCATGCTATAACTGTGTGCAATAAAATATATTTTTGTAATTAATCTGAGTTTCCAGTGACAACCTTTTCCCTAGTAATTATATAGGTGTAAGAACCTACCCAGGTGTTTCTATTGTTTATATATCAGTCACGGTAAGTGGTTCTGCAAGGTTTAGTAAAATTCCGATACATTTGTCACTCCCCATGTCTAAATATATAACTATATATATATATATATATATATATATATATATATATATATATATACATATATAATATATATATATATATATATATATATATATAATATATATATATAATATATATATATATATACAATATACATACATATATATATATATATATATATATATATATATATATATATATACATATATATATATATATATATAGAAATCATCAACTTTTACAATCACGTGTGGAATATATATATATATCTGACTATATATAGGTATCATGGAAAGCAAGGGCGTTATACACCATACAAGTCTAAAGACAGTATATATATGCATATATACCTGGGCAAGCTAACTGCTTGCATACCATATATTTTCCCCAACTTCCCGTCAGCAATGACCCAATAGACAACATTTCATATATATATATGAATAAGATAAAATCATCAACACACAATCACGTGGGACAGAAATAAATTTCTGACTCACGTCGGGATCGAACCCAGGTCTCTCAGGTGGAAAGCAAGGGCGTTAACCACTGGGCCATGCAAGTCTAAAAGAAGTTTGGAACCTGAGAGCAACTGCACCGGGAATTACCTGGGCAAGCTAACTGCTTGCATACCAGCGAGTTTTCCCCAACTTCCCGACTCAGCAATGACCAATAGACAACATTTCATTCGAATTATCCCTTCTGATGGGTGAATAAGATAGAAATCATCAACACACAATCACGTGTGGAACGAAATAAATTTCTGACTCACGTCGGGATCGAACCCAGTCTCTCAGGTGGAAAGCAAGGCGTTAACCACTGGGCCATACAAGTCTAAAAGTTGGAACCTGAGCAACTGCACCCAGGAATTACCTGGGCAAGCTAACTGCTTGCATACCAGCGAGTTTTCCCCAACTTCCGACTCATGCAATGACTGTAGACAACATTTCATTCGAATTATCCTTCTGAGTGAATAAGATGAAATCATCAACACACAATCACGTGTGGAACGAAATAAATTTCTGACTCACGTCGGGATCGAACCAAGTCTCGGGTGGAAAGCAAGAATAAAACCACTGGAGCCATACAAGTCTAAAGTTGGAACCTGAAAACTGCTGTTAGTTAACTTGCAAATCGCGGGTGAGTTGCTCTCAGGTTCCAACTTCTTTAGACTTGTATGGCCCAGTGGTTAACGCCCTTGCTTTCCACCTGAGACCTGGGTTCGATCCCTGACGTGAGTCAGAAATTTATTTCTGTTCCACACGTGATTGTGTGTTGATGATTTCATCTTATTCACTCAGAAGGGATAATTCGAATGAAATGTTGTCTATTGGGTCATTGCTGAGTCGGGAAGTTGGGGAAAACTGCTGGTATGCAAGCAGTTAGCTTGCCCAGGTAATTCCTTGCAGTTGCTCTCAGGTTCCAACTTTTTAGACTTGTATGGCCCAGTGGTTAACGCCCTTGCTTTCCACCTGAGAGACTCTGGTTCGATCCTCGACGTGAGTCAGAAATTTATTTCTGTTCCACACGTGATTGTGTGTTGATGATTTCTATCTTATTCACTCAGAAGGGATAATTGAATGAAATGTTGTCTATTGGTCATTGCTGAGCTGTTTGCTCGAAGAAGCACTCTGTAGTCGTACTGAAGTCGGTGAAGCTCCTGCCCTAGGTAATTCACTTGGAGTGCAGTTGTCTCGGGTTCCAACTCTTTGGGCACTATGTGGCTGTCCATTAACGATTCACCTGAATAGTCAGAAAAAACTTCGATATATATAATATATATATAAGAATATATATATATATATATATATATATATATATCATATATATTATAATTAGGGGAGGAATTCGCTGGCAAATTAGAGCCTCGATGGCTCGGTGGTTGCAACAGCAGCTTGGGACTTGTAGAGGAGGTCTGTGGCGGGTTTAAATCCCAAGCGCTGATCAGAGAGCCAGACACTTTGCTATCGTGTAGACATCCCGGGATTATATATGTAATCAATGGATATAGGCTTTGCTTAAAAAGCAAATGGATGTTACAGACTAAATACACACACAAAACAAAGCCACTACAACACCTTCTAAAAAACATAACAAACATCTCCACGTCTCGAACTCTTAAGCCATACCAGCGCAATGACTTCTGCTGCTGGGAAGAAAGGCGTTAGGTCTGACATGATACATGAAACACATGCGTACCCGGGGTCTAGCGATGTCAGGCAGGGCAGCGATCGAGACCACAGGTCTACCCAAAGCCAAATCAAAAGGCCTTCAAAGAAGGCATCGTGCTTACCCCATACAAAAAATGGGAATAAAAGCACGTTAAAAGAAAAAAGAAAGAAGAAGAAAGAGATTCGCTAACAAATTGCTCCTTTTCATTTCCTGTCTGCAGATCTATCGATAGACATACCTGTCTATCGACATGCGTGCCTACCTATCTATTAGCCCGAGCTGGACAATTGGTTAGTAAGGTCAAAATACAAGGGATTAAATCGATTGTAGGCCACTCCTTTTAAGTAGATAATTCCTTATTCGAGGCAAAAGTGAATCTGTCTGGCTGACTCTTTCCAGGCAACCCCACCCCAGCCACAGACAACAGCTGAAAATGACTCAACTCCCTATCGGAGAACGTGCCCCCTGCCCTGGCAGATGGCATAAAAAGGACAGACAGACAAGGGCTCTCTCTCAGACTCTGCTGGACGACATGGCGTAAGGACAAGAAGTTTGCTCACCACCAACCCCAGGAGGAGGACCATGCCTGGCTGAACGATGCCATGGCTCATCCCTTCTCCCATCTAATACACATGGCCCGCAAAGTATACTTTTACCTTCGTGCACTTCGACCTCCAACCGTGTTCCCTTGCTGCTGGCCTGATCCTAACACAAGGGACCCCTCTATTTCATAGACTTTGTGAAGTCACCCACTTGTTGCCCCGCCCGTCAGCGCCCCTACATCCACCACCACTTGGAAGATCCGCGCCTTCGCCCTTGTGAATCGAGTCAACCACGTGCTGCCTTCTTCAGCTGGAACCACTTCTCTTTTTACGGTAAGTGCTCTCTAAAGATGTCCATTCAGTCACGCTTTGTCCTCGTAAAATTTACTTGAATTTGATGCCAGAAATCACAGAATCATTTGTTCAATTCCACCTGTGCTATTCAAGTGTCTGCTCTCAGTGCTAATCCATCATTAACTCGTCGAAGCCCCATTAGCACCCTCAGTGCAGCTTCGAATTCATTATCCTTTTGTCTATTTCCATTACTGGTGTATAATCTGTGTATCTCTCATTTCAGAGGGACCCTATATCGTGGAATCTTCTCGGACTGTGCCTGGAATCCCCATTTTCATTCATCCCGTAGGAATCCCCTTCAGGATCAACAATTTAATGCATTTCTCCTTTCCGTACTAACGTCTTTTATGTAAATATACTACTTTTAGTTTACCCATGTGTTTACGTATTTTCCCTTCAGAAATAGAACCTTACGGCTCATATGAAATTCCTCCTTTTCTCTTGTTTTATGTTTTCACTGGACCCACAAGGTCAGAATCAGAAGGCTAAAGTATCTGTAAATGTTGCTACCTGTCTCATAGAAACTATCTCAAAAACCAGATTATCAGTAAAAAATAAAAATAGTGACCTTTTGCCTTAGATTCTCGTTTTAGCGGTTGCATTCCCCCTTGTTTTTCTGCTTTTTGTTTGGGTTTGCATCTGCCAAATCAGCAATTAACAAATACTCTGGGTATAGAGACAATTACAGAACCTTCTGTGTAAAACCAGCGCACAGATCCAGAAATTCCATGTATATAAATTGTGTTTATTTTTAGCACAGGAATTTTTAAAGACATATACTGAGCCTATATAAATATAGGGATGCATGCCAAAAAAAAACAGATATATATATTTATATTTTGACACTCATATATATATATATATATATATATGGATATTTATATATTAACCATTTCGAGGAATAGTGCTATAGTTCCTCCTTAAATATACACATATATTTCGTGATCGCAAAATCTAGTTATATACGTATTCACACTGTCCCACGTGGGACGAAAGTCATATATATCACTGATTTCCCCTCTCTCTTGTATAGCGAAGGTAAAGGTATCCCATATATACAAATAGACTGAGTGGTAGGCAAGCGTATATATATTTAGTTTCCCAAATTTTTATGTTTTCAACGCAATTTGCATATATATAACTCTAGTCAGTGTTTATAAACATATCCCCATTCCTTGTCACTAGATATTTATATATATATACCACCCCACCTATATCTACATCTCGCCATTCATTCATTGCTATATATTTGTTTGTTTAATTTTCCCTTGTTTTTACCTCAGGCTCATTATAAATTTTTATGGTCTATATATATTTGTTATGTAAGTTATATATTTATGTGTGTGTTGTATATTCATATATATATTTATCATTTAATATATCTTTGCTTATATAAATATCTCCCATATACACACACATATATATAATTCTATAAATATAATATATTTAAATATATAAAAATATATATATCGTATATGATTTGGGATATATATATAATATATCCCCATATATATATATTCGTCGGTAATTTGGGAGACCAAGTCATTTCAATATAGTCCCCAACCAGTCCGCTTCATCGGTAATTTGGTGAATATACCCGGTTCAATATAGTCCCCAGTATTTGATTCATCAGTAATTTGGAGAGACCAATCCGGCGCAATCAGTCCCCAATCAGCCCGCTTCGTCGGTAATTTGAGTGAACCAATTAGTTTCAATACAATCCCCAATCAGCCTGACCTCGTCGATAATTTGGTGAGACAAGTCGTCTCCAACTCAAATCCCCAAGTCTCCCAATTTGTTTGTGTTTGGATGAGACCAATTCATTTCCAATCAGTCCCCAATCAGCCCGCTTTGTCGAGAAGTTTGAGTGGCAATTGTTTCTAATAGAATCCCTATCAGTGCCTCGTCGGTAATTTGGTGAAGACCAATAGATTTCAACAGTCCCCAATCAATATATCGGCGGTAATTTGGTAGGACAATATATCAATATCGTCCCCAAGTCAACCCGTTTTGTCGGTATATATAAATCATTGTTAATCATCGTCCTATAATATATATATAAATATATATATCATTTATAATATATATATATATAAATAATATATATATATAGGAGACCAAATATATATATATATATAGTATATAAAACCCTATCATAACTGTAAAGTCACCGTGTGTGTGTGTGTATAAAAGAACATATATATATATATATATATATACAACTATACATATATATACAGTGTATATTTTTTATATATATATATATATCAACATATATATAAATATATATATCTCAGCAGAGCGTGTTTCAAGTTCTTCAGTGTGTGGATGGAAATTTCATTTCAAGGTTTTAACTTTAAGACTGGGTACAGGGATTTGGACATTCTGTTTTGGACCTTGATTAGAAAGGTTAGAGCCATTTTGTTTTGTTTTCATAAAATTGCATATTAGGCAGAAAAGGGCGAATTAGAAGGGATATTAATAATGAGCAATTCTTAGCAGCCATCAATATTAATGAAGGTAGTAAGGCTAAGAGTGGTATTTTTATGAATTCAGTTTCTCTTCACACACCAGAAAGACAATAAAATAACAATTTCTCTTGTCAAGAAATAACATTTGATAGCTGAAGCTACAAAACAGGAAGTCCATTCTCAGAACGACATAAAAATCTAGACGCTCCTTTATAGCAAATGGAGGAACAATGGCTTTTCAGCAGCCAAAGAACTATGAGAACTACTCTATTGGAGATGTGTAACTTTTATAGGCTGAGTAAAATAAAACATGAACATAAATCGCTGCGAAAATGCCAGTCTTTCATTTCTAGCCTTTTTATGTAAAAATCCGAATTGGTTTGGCTGAAAAGAGGTTCAAGGCAGATGAGAAAGTTAATCCTTGCAAACCACTTTGAGGTGTATCAGAAAATATAACGCTATACCTTGTGTAAATCATATTCTTAGAGAACTAAGAAAAGAAAATAACAAATGAACATTATTTAGGATAAAGAGTTTATAATTGTAGAATTCTAATCGTGAAGTAAGTGACATTCTTTACGTCAAACAAATACCCTCCAGAAAATATAAAAACTTTTTCTAGGTATCCTTAATTATATTTACATGCGTCTGGTACCGCAATTTGCTAAATCAATAAAAGATAGTTTATCAACAGCTAACTACCATGTACTTACGTAAACTCCGCTATTTGTTAAAAAAGATGGAAAAAATGACTTACAAGACTTTTGTAATTACTATGAAAGTATTTTTTCAGGTCATAAGTGTTCAAAAACTCAGTTCATCTGCAGGTGTTAATTAACCACAATCATATATATACATATATATATATATATATATATATATATATATATATATATATATCATATATATATACTATATATATATATATATATATCAAATAATATTACAAATGTCGTTTATTCGCTCTACCTCTAGCTTAACGTTTGTGTACGTAAATATCAAGTGATATGATAAAAAATTAATTCATAATTAGATACGTGTTTCAAACGCATCAATCGGCTGTCGTGTTGGAGGTGAGTTGATGCCGACGCTATGTAGGCCAAATGGTCTAGACTCTAGAGCATCCACTGAACATTGTTGGTACTCGTTGTTTGCCAGTTTGTTCCTGCCAGGTGACAAACCACTTATCAATTATAATTTCCCTTCGGTATTATTTCCGAGGTAGAACTCATTTGATATTAAACGACATTTGTTGCTTAATATTTGTCTATATAAATATCACAGTGATGTCAGTGTGCGTGAAACTTTTGCATCTAAATTACAAGATCCTAGCAACTTTTTTGATGTAGGAAAAAAATTTGTATTTAAGATAAAAATTGCTATTTCAATCAAAGATTTTAGATGTTAAAGATGTCGATCAGATTCCCGTTAAAACAGATTAACAAAAACAGCAGGGAAATGTTCTGGAGAGGGAGTCAAACACAGTCGGTGTTACTCATTAAAATGACTAATCATTGTTACAAAGAAAAATTGGGAACATGCAATGTATACTGTACATAATTTCATTGAAAATAATTATTTTTGCTTCATCACATTTTAATGATGGAACAACATTTATATGTACTGCTAACAAAGAAAGGAAATTTGGAAAAAACATGTGCCTGGCTTTAATATTCCCCATATAAATTTTCAAGGTTGCTCATTTTTTCCTCAACTGGACATTGACTTGTTTTGACTCCCAGACTGGCAAATAAATTCCGGATAACTGAATTATACACTACAAACTTAACGATACCATTGGATTCGGAGGTATCTTCCTGGACACGAAATTCAGAAGTTGGCTAATGCTATTGTCAGATATTTTTATTTCTGCACTTTCTTTAAGTACAATAGAGTGTTTACGAATTCCAGCCTAAGACATTCATTTGTTTTAAGGGTGTTACAATGGAAATTGTTTTATTTAACAACAGAGCTCAGGAGACTAGATTTTGCCCGGTGTTACCAGACTCAGGCGTAACCACTGATAAAAAATCATTTATTTAGTTAGGCAACAAAATGTTTGTTAACACAACATTGAGAACGATCCCTTTGCATCACATACTGATTTGCATCAATATAACGAAATTTTTTTATAGAAAATCTCTGGAAAGAGCCAGAACATTCAAGAAATGATCAATGTATTAGGCCTAGGAACTGGAAACTTTGAACTGACCATATCCAATTGAAACAGATTCTTGATGTCTGTCCGGTGATTCCTATCCCTGCTGGTTAGGCCTGTAGTGATAGAACTTTGTTGGGAAAATGAGACGACGTTTCATTTTTGAGGGTCAGGTATATGCAAATAGCTCTCATATGGAGTGTCGGTTACATCTGTAGTTTTTAACTTGTTAGGGGATACTTCTGACTAGGGACCACAACAATGTAATACAAAAGTAATTTATCTCAATGAGATTTCAATTTAGGGGAAGGACTCATGAGAGAAATTCCTGGTCTAAATTAATTACATGTAATTACATTACTCAGAATGATTAATTACAGAGAGCTGTGGATGCTAGGCCCTTGACACCTTCAAGTTATATTACACAATAGACAAATTTAAGAGTAACACTCAGTATTGAATAATGAGAGAAGTATAAAATCAGCTCGAAGGCTTGATTGACGGATGTGGGCGCAGTGGAGGCAGATGGTTTACAGCAGCACACACAAACTTTCTGCAAGTGTAGAGAAAGGTAGCCTACATGATGAGTTGTTAAGCCAAGTACAATCTAAATCTTTACAGAGGGAGTTGCTGAAGGCTTAAGGAGAATGACATCACCTATGATCAGGCAACAATGAAAGGGGATAACAGAAACGGAATGAGAATAAGAACAAAGAGTTGACCAAAACACCTTCTAACCAAACAGTACCTTAATCCCTGAGTAGACGTGTCATGAATACAGCATCAATGGAGTCTCTATCAAGTGGGACCTCTCATGGGACACTCAGATCGGCTCTCGGATAGCTAGGCTCTTGGCCAGACAAAGAGGGTGAGCTACACTTGGGGGACATATTGGTAGCGTGTTACTGGTGTCGTGTCCACTCTGCTTACCCCGGTTGTTGACCTGGGGTTGAGCTTATATGACCTTGGTTAACTGCTGGAGTTCACAGCCCCAAGCAGTTCAGGTGTCCTGGCTGTGGAGGGCAATTTCCGTTTAATCCCTGCTTCGGGCATTTCACGTGTAACCCCAAGAACTAAGACATCTGGAAGAAAGATCTTTTGGCCAGTAGGTCATAAGGACAGATTTAGAGTGACGCTAAGGAAAGGTTTAGGAGTGTACAAGAGAAAGGATGCCTGGCCCTGATTTCTCTATTGTCCATTCTAAGGGGAAAAGTAAGGGTTGGCATAAACTCTCTCCTTTGGCTCTGTCTGTAACTTAAACATGGCGAACTTCTAGAAATATTACTAAATACTTCTAGCAGCTCCCCCCGCCCCCCCAAGAAAGATGTTTTACTCCTCCTTCAGGTGTGACCATCTGCAAGTGAGCCTAAATGTTTTATATTATTGTCTCTCTCCTAAAGCTTTTGCAAAACGTGTTAAAATAATTCTACTAGGGTGTCTGCTTTTAATAAAGAATAACTTTTGATTTGGCATGCATGAATAATTTAGGCAGCACCTGTAATATTTATTTTACTCAATATCAAATGAACTGCAATTGATGGCATAGTTTATCATTAATGTTAATCTCAAAACATTAAGGGAAATACACAGTCATAAGATTCAAAGTATAACAACTAACTAAAATACATGTAGCTAGACTAAGATGGGTTTCTGCCTGTTAGAGTAGATACTAGACTTAGCTACAAGAGAGATATAATTTAACCCTTAAGGGACGGCATAATTTATCAATGTGCAGCACCCCAGACCGGGGAAACTTTGAGGCTAGCAAAAAAAAAAAAAAAAATCACATCATCAAGGAAGAGAATGACACGTACATTCATACTGTATAAATAAAAAAATTCAAAAAAATTTTTCCCTTCCTTCCAACCCCAAAGAAAATGACTATTTACAACCCCTTGGCCTCATTTACAAGACAATCGTAAATTTTACCAACTTATATATATGTTTTTTCTAGTAAATAAATTTTTTGTATTTTGTAAAATTATTACTTCTCACACAATATCAAAACAGATAAGAAATAAAGGCAGTAACAATTTTTTTTGCATATTTGTTGTAAAATATTCACATAAATTTAGCCCTAGAGAAAGATTCAGTAACTTTTTTTACTTTTACATGATTTTCTAATATCTCTTTGCAATTTTTTTGTAAAATTACATTTACAAAAGCATACTAATGTAAAAGACAAAAACAAAAAACAACAGCAACACCTTTGTATATTTACAAGCAAATTTACAAAAAGACTCACGTGAGAGAGAGATGCAGTACTTTCCCCCTTGAAATCACAAGCATTACTGATACTGGCTTAACTCTCAGATTGTCTGTATAAAAGTTGCCATTAGTGAATTTATAGCATATAGAAGTGTTGGCACCTTTGTTTCTAATGATTACCATAACAGGGTGTGTAATTCTGCTTCACACTGAAGCTCAATCTGTCCACCTCCCCAAACTTGTTTTACTTCACACTGAGGCTCAATCCATCCCTTAAGGGTTAATACAAACTTACGTAAGTTGACGATTTAGAACATCAGAGATAAGACTACTCAATTAGGGCGCATCCAGTTACTTTGCTAACTTGGTGACAAATGCCTAGTGGCTTTATAGATACAATTAAATTTCCCTTTGCAAAGGTCTAGGTTTACCATGCAAGCAATTTCATGGAAAGGAAAGTCAATGACTCATATGGTCAGCGGGTCTGGCAGATAACACTACATTGGGCAGAGTGTAATGCAAAACAAATTGGATAATGCAAAGTGAAAGGTATACCATTATAAGGCACAAAATGAGATTAACAATGCTCAACTTGAAAATTAGAAGGAAACATCCTACTTTGGTTTGGGTGCCAAATTACTCAAGGAAAGTGAGGCACTGTGTCACAGGAGCTTTGTAGCTAGTGGGCGTGTTCAGGAGAGGACTTCGTGTCGGGACAGAAGATCAGTGATCTTGTTATTGGTACCCTTTATGTGTTGGACCTTCCAGTTATAGTCCTGGAGGTTCAGGCACCATCTCATGAGTCACTTGTTTTGATTTCTGAAGGGTGTCAAGTGGATTTAGAGACTGTGGTCAGTCAGGACAGTTAAAGAGTACTTGTGGTCAGCATAATATGATTCCAAATGTTTGATGGTGCTATAAAGGGTTTGAACTGGGTTTAGGTTTTTTGAGTAGTAAACCACAGGATGCCTGACTTCTCCCATTTCCTGGAACAGGACTGCTCCAATGCTGACATCACTAGCATCGACCGCCAGGTAGAACAGGCTGTCATAATCTGGGGTGTGTAAGACAGGTTGACTCATGAGAACCACTTTTAGGCGGTTGTACGCCTTTTCACACTCAGGCGTGCATCAGAATTGTTGATTTCCCTTAACCCTTAAGGGATGGATTGAGCCTCAGTGTGAAGTAAAACAGGATTGGGGAGATGGACGGATTGAGCCTGAGTGTGAAACAATATTACGCACCACTGATGTGGTAAGAATGAGGCGAGAGAGAGGTGCCAATACTTCTATGTGCTATAAATTCACTAATGGCAACTTTTATACTGACCTGAGAGTCGTACCAGTGTTGCCACAGACGTCTTTCCAGCCATCAGTAATGCTCCTGACTTGAAGGCGGAAAGTACTGCATCTCTCTCTCACATCAGTCTTTTTGTAAATTTGCTTGTAAATATATGAAGGGGTTGCTGTTGTTTTTTGTTTTTGTCTTTTACGATAGTATGTCGGTTGTAAATGTAATTTTACAAAGAAAATTGCAAAGAAATATTAGAAAAAGCATGCAAAAGTAAAGTTACTGAATCTTCCTGTAAATTTACGTGAATATTTTTCAACAGATATGCAAAAAATCTGTAACTGCTTTTATTTCTTATCTGTTTTGATATTGTGTGAGCAGTAATAATAATTTTACAAAATAAAATAAATTTATTTATTAGAAAAAACATATACAAATTGGTAAAATTTATGATTGTCTTGTAAATGAGGCTCCACTGCAAGGGGTTGTAAATAGTCATTTTCAACTTTCGTGGAAGGTAGGGAAATTTTTTAGAATTTTTTTGTTTATACAGTATAAATATACATGTCATTCTCTTGCTGCACATTGATTATGCCATTCCTTAAGGGTTAAAGAGGTTGGTAGTCATGGCTGCCGCATCTGAGAAGTTGGGGATGAACCGACGGAAGTATCACACCACGCCGATGAAGCACTGGGCTTCCTTTTTGGTTCTTGGATATGGCATGCCCTGGATTGCACAGATGTTAGAGTCCTTTGGCATGATTTTCTCATTCCCCACTGTAGGCTGCTAACATTTGGGCTATGATGTGGAGATGTTCCTCCCATGAATTTGCATAAATTACAATATCGTCTACGTAAATGATGCAATTCTTTGTGCCCGCTAAGACCTTATTCATCAAGCACTGGAAACAGCTTGGAGCATTCTTTAGCCCAAAAGGCATTACCTTACATTGGTAGTGGCCAATTGGTGTGATGAAGCAGTCAAAGGGTGTGACTCCTCTGACAGGGGCACTTGCCAGTACCCATTTTCCAGTTCAATTTTACTTAGAAAAGGGGCACACCCTAGACTCTCCAGACAGACTTCGATTCTCGGGAGGGGTAAGGTTGAGGTTTGGTGACTACATTAAGCTTCCTGAAGTCAATACAAAGCCTGTCTTCTCCCTTTCCTTTGGTACCAGGACTACAGGTGAGGCACACGGGCTTCAGCTATCCTAAAGGAGGCTAAGCTCAATTCTCTCTGCACGTTGCAGGTTGGTTTTGTAGCATCCTTGAGCTATAGGTTTGGTGTTGTCTTCAAGGTGAATGGAGTGTTCCAGGATGTAAGTGCACCCTAGTTTATCTTGGATCACTTGTGGGTATTGTTAGAGCAATTGATTTATGTCCCGGCGCTGGTTGTCATCTAATCCTGGGGTGTGTGTGGGAGGTTAGCCAGTACCTCTGAGTTAGTTTCAGGAGGCTGGGCTTTGGTGATGTTTCCCACCATGACTCTTGGACTTTGGGAGGCTTCACTGTACTCTCCCTCCTCCTCCTCTCGTTGGTTGTAGGGCTTCAGTAGGTTGACATGCAGCCACTTGGCATGTCTTTTCCCACAGTTCATGAGGTAATTCAGGTTTCCCTTTTTCCATAGGATTTTGTGGGGTCCCGTGAACTGGGTTTCGAGAGGGCGTGGGGGTCTGGTGAGAAGCACTAGGACCTGATCCCTGATGCTACAGATTTGTGTCATAACCTTCTTATCAAGTCTTAATTTGACTCTCTCTTGGGTGGCTGCTTCAGAGGCTTGAGCCACAGCCCAAGCCGCTAAGAGTTTGTTCTGTATGTCGGGGAGTTCTTTCTCCCAGTTTGCCTTCTCTGGCTCTGCCCAAGCTTCATATAGGATGTCAAGTGGCCTTCTCATGGAATGGGCATACAGTAGCTTGAAAGGGCTGTACCCTGATGTTCCCGACAGGGCCTGGCAGATGGCAAACAGAGCGTATGGCAAATTCTCCTCCTAGGTAGCTCCTCCTTCATTCTCAAGTTTAGCCAGGGCTGAGCTGAGGGTTTGGTGGAAGTGTTCCACGATTCTTTGGCTCTCTGGGTGGTAAGGTGAGGAATGGAGGTGTTTTATCCTGTGGCTGGCCATACTGTCCTTGACTTCCTTGGACACGAAGTGGCGTCCCTGGTCACTCTGAATGGTGGCTGGAAATCCAAAGCCACAGAAAAGCTTGACCAGCACTTTTATGGCATTCTTGGAGGCTTCACTCCACACAGGGATGGCTTCAAGGTATCGCATGAAGCGATCGATGATGGTGAGGCAGTAATTGTTCCCTGTTTTGGTCTTTATACATTCTTGGTTTGTATAATAATGGAAAACAACGTCCTGGAATGTGACACCTACTGAGGGTACGTTTTTTACCAGAGCTTTCGGCATGACCTCGTTAGGGTTTCCTGTGATTTGACAGGACGTACAGGAGGCTACATAGTCTTTGACAGCCTTCTGTAGGCCCTGCCAGTAGAATTTCCCCTCAATAGCCTTAGTGGCCTGGGCTACACTGGAACCTTAAATAAAATCAAAACTATGAGCCAATTGGAGGATTTTTTATATGTTTGATGATTGGGAACTACTACCACCCAGTGGAAAATTTGAGCAGGCTCATACGTTCCGTGTGTTATCCAGTAGAGCACGTATTCCAGGAGGTAGTCGTCCTTTGATAGGTCAATGATGTCTTCCTTGCTGGTTAAGGCTTCATCTTGGAGACGCTTAGTTGTGGCATCCTCCTTTGTGTAAATGAAAGGACGCTGTTCAGGGTAACAAATACATCTGCCCAAAATTAAAGAGTGGTCACTAGATGTTTATATATTTTCACTTATTTTTCTTTATTATTTATTCATATCTATTCTATTTTATTTACTTATTTATTATTATTTATTTATTTTTATTTATTTTCTTATTTATGACGTTGGCTCTGGACAGGTGCCAGTCGGCTCCTTTATAGCCATGGTACTTCTGCCAAGGTGATGTCTGTGGGAATGGATCATACAAATCACTCAAACTTTCTTCCTTCAGCTCTTCAGAGGGTGAGGCCATCATACAGTGTGGAGGAATTACTGAATCCTCCACTTCTTTAGATCCGTTGATTTTCTGAATGCACTTTCACCCTGAATAGGTGCTCATTTATTCTGGTGGAGTCACCTGTGGTTACTTGTAAGCGGACTGTAGGTAGGTCTTTGGCACGGCTATCAACCCAGCATATAGTCATTCTTTCACCCTCTTGGACAGTGGCACAGAGGGGCACATGAGCTTGGTCTGTGAGGCTGACCTCTGAGCCAGTGTCTATTATGTTCAGTAGTGTTTGTGGTGGAGTAGAGCCATCCAGAGGAGCAAACGCAACCTTGTCTAGGCTGATCCATTCTGGTGGCTGTCAGGCACTGACAGTAATGTTGACTACCTTAGGTGGGGGAAATTTTTGCAACCCTTGAAGTACGCAGATTTGTGGCCCTTCTGTCCACAGTTGTGGCAGATGGCACTGCTGTAGTCTGGCTTGGGCTTAACCACAGTAGGTGGGGAGGTGATTTTACTTTGAGGAAGTGGTACCCATGGAGCTATTATGATGCTTGTGAATGGCTCCCTTTTTAAATAGGCACTGTTCCTCAAGGTGCCCTACCTTCTTGCAGTGACTGCACACTGGGGCAGTTGAAGACTGCCCATTTTTGGTTTGGGTTAACACAGGTGTGGCTTGGTGAGATGATTTTCTGACCCAGGTAACTGGTGGAAGGATGAAAGGTGTCCCAGTCATCCACTAAGCGGCAGCACTCGTCGAGTGTCTTTGGATGTTCCTTACATAGGTAGGTGTCTACAGAACCTGGAGCATAATAAAAGAAATCCTCCAGCTGTATGTGCTCTAGCAGTTCCTCAAATGTTGTGATGCCAAGGGCTTCCAGCCAACACTTAACAACTCCAGTCTTATGGTACGCCCAATCTGTCCAAGTTTGACCCACTTCCTTTGGTCAGCCGCGCCACCATTATGTCCAGCGCTCAGGAGTGATTTTGTAGGCTTTGATGACCACCTTTCTGACCTCTTCAAGGTCACCCTGAGCACTAGCGTCTAAGGAGCGAAAGGCAACCAGACCCTTTCCACCTATTTATTTTCCCAGGAGCAGGGAGATCTCTGCTTCGGTAGGAGTGAAGTTCCTGAAGATGTGTTCCATTTAGTCTAACCAAACCTCGGGCTCATCTTTGTTCCACTTTGGGATTACAAGCTGATATCGTTGAGGGTGGACTGTGGAGTTGCTGGAGCGGGATGCTCGGCTCTATGTTGGGCAATTGTCATGGCATTCCCCTGGTGGGACCTCTCATATGCTAGCTCATGGTTTCATTGACTTTCCCTTTCTTGTCTTTCCAATTCAACAAGGGCTCTTTTCTCCTGGCCCAAGGCTAATTCGAACTGTCATTGCTTCTCTGCCTCCTCCTCTCTCTTCTCAGCAGCAGCCTTCTTCTCTGCTCTCTCTTTCTTAGCAGCGGCTACCTGTTCTTGGACCTACATGTTCAGTTGTTCCTCCCTGAGAATCATCCCCTTCCTGATCTCCAAGAAGGCTCTGTAGTCTTTGGCAGACATGATCCTGCGGCTGTTGTGGGCCTAAGGTTCCAAGCAAGGTGTTAGGTAGGTAGTGGACCGTTCAAGCAATTGCACAGAATGGAAATGGCACTCTACTTTTGGCAGGGTGTGGTTATGCAATGGTGTGGGCCAGTGGGTGGCACCACTAATAAATGAAAGAGTACCTGTGGTAGGATACTCAGTAATGGGAGTGCCCCTTTTGCAAGGTGGCACTGGCACTAAGTGCGATGCCATCCCAGAGAAGTAGTATGTGGTTCTGCAGGGCAGAAATAAGTGGCACTGGGCTGGGTGCTAATTGCATTAATTTGGGTGAGGGTCTATGAATACTGTGAGTGGTGCTCCCTAATGAAAGGGGTGGCACTGAGAGCATTCCATGGAGAGAGTAGGTGGCACTCAAGTGCCCAATGGGGTTACCTGAATTGCAGGTAAGGTGAAGGATTTGCTGGTGGCACTCAGTGCCAAGGGGCACAGGTGCAGGTTGTGTTATGATGGTGGCACTAAAGATGCTGGTGGTCAGGAGGGCCAGATATGTGGCACTCACAGCGTGGATGGACATGGAAACACGGTGCAAACTTAGTGAGTTCTGCAATAAGCACACTGGTGGAAACACTCAAGGTGTGAATTTGTGATAACACGGCCTAAGTTCTGTAAATGACGTAGACTTGGAGCGGCGCTCATTGTGCGGTGAGACCACAGAGGAAGTTAGGCAGAATACTCGAAACTTATGTGAGGCATGTAAAGTGCCAGGTAGTTAATGTACACACGACAATCGTTCATTTGCTGAGTGCAGAGGCAAGGTTCCAAAGAACGGTTGATTTGTTCCAAAGAACGGTTGATTTGTTCCACAGAACAAGTGGTTTGTCCCGAAGAATGGTTTGTCGCTTGCACACAGACAGGACCGGTTATAGTGCAAAGGTTAAGGTTTTTTCTGGAGAACTTAAATGAGACACTGCAAAAATGGTACATTGGTGTGTATGAGTTTAATGAACTGGATTTGTGGCACTTAGCAGTGCAGACTCATTCTGGAGAATCAAGTAAAAAAAAAAAAAGAAAGAAATGTGCTCTTGATACCCAATATTCTAAGAGCTTGGCCGTGGAAGGCACTGTAGAATTAAAAAGCGTGTGAACGCGGTATTTAATGAAGTGTAAGCGTGATTGGGTTTGTGAGAATCCTGTAGTTATTTGCTAGCAGGCTGGGCTTACACATGTAAGTTAAGTTTGTCCTGTCAAAGCAAGTTGTAAAGCAATTGTCTTTATAACAATACAATGATTACATAAATGGTTACATTGGTAATGTAATTTAAGCATTCCAAGTCTTACTTCCGACATACTGAATGTATCATCAGTGGATGATTACGCTTGTTAGAGTAGAATCTTATTGAAGAATTTCCACAGTCAGTAAATGATTACAATACTATCATAAATTACTGATAGTTACATAAGAAACTGGCTTTCATGTGACCCAAAGGAAGTTAAAATGAAGCTGAAAAATAGTACTTTGATCGTGTGTGTGTGAGAATGGAATACACTAAAGCCTTGGAATGGCTAATGACAGCTGATGGCTTATACAAAATGGCTGCTCATGGAAATGACAGGTAAGTGAGATGTCGGTATGCAAGCAGCCACAGTTAAAACAAAAACAAATGTCGGTATGTGAGTCTGCGGCTCTCACTGTCAAAACAAACATGAATGTACACACTCACTCTTCTATGTTTACGAGATACAAAATGAATCATGTGGTGGTGAGTGAGTTGGTGGTTCGAAGAGGCGATGACTCCTGCCACCAACTAGGTTACCTTGGTAACGGGGTAGGTTGCTAAATATCACTGTCCTAACTACATAAATTTAACAAATTCACTGCGTGAATAGAGAGAAACTCTGCATGTTCACTTGATGTATCACTGTCACTAATTCACTTCCTAGCTAAATTCCTGACTAGCTAGGTCATGCAATTTGCCACCATGCAGTAGCAACAGTTCCTGACTAATCTACATAAATGGCAACACTACCACCTGGGCAGAGAGAATGGAATTCTTATCTTCGAGAAATCAAACTGCTCTCATGAAAGTATGCAAGATTTACATTCTGAATTATTTCTTCCGAGTTCCTAGTCAAAGATTTACGAACAACAAATGGTAATTGGTTCGTCTCAGTTTTAGAAATCCTGCTAGCAATGACTAATTGCTGGAAACTTGCAAAATATCCTGGTAAGGTCTCCATTTCTTATGAGTGTTGGTTGCAACTGTAGTTCTTACCTTGTTGGGGATGCTTCTGACTGGGGACAAACACGACATAATACAAAAGTAATTTATCTAAATGGGATTTCAATTAGAGGAAGGACCCAGGAAAGAAATTCTGGGTCTAAATTAATTACATGTAATTACATTACTCAAATAATTAATTACAGAGAGCCGTGGATGCTAGACCCTTGGCACTTTCAAGTTATATTACACAATAGACAAATTTAAGAGTGCCACTCAGTATAGAATAATGAGGCAAGGATAAAATCAGCTTGAAGGCTTGATTGAGGGAAGTGGGAAGCACACACAACCTTTCTGCCAGCATAGAGAAAAGTGCACAATCAATTGTTAAGCCAAGCCAAGTATAATCTAAATCTTTACAGAGGGAGTTGCTGAAGGTTTAAGGAGAATGACGTCACTTATGATCAGGCAACATAATATTTAACACTGTTAAATGGTTACCAACAATGATTCAAGGGTCTTAGCACAATGAAAGGGGAGAACAGAAGTGGAATGAGAATAAGAACAAAGAATTGACTGAAAAACCTTCTAATCAAACAGTACCTTAATTCCTGAGTAGATATGTCATGAATACAGCATTGATGGAGTCTCTATCAAGTGGGACTTCTTACGGGACACTCAGATCGGCTCGGCTGTACAACAAATATATATAGTTATATATCGGGGGACAAGCTGGTATATGTTACTTGTGCTATATCTGGTCTGCTTCTCCCAGTTGTTTACCTATATTGAGCTTATATGATTGGTTTACTTATATATAATGTTCATAAGATTTTCAAGCAAATATTCAGGTGTCCTGGCTGTGGAGGGCAATTTCAAAGGCATTTCATCCTGCTTTGAGCATTTAATAATATCCCTAAGAACTGAATGTTATCTGGAAATGAGATCTTTTGGCCAGCAGGTCATAAGGACAGATTTATAGTGATGTTAAGGAAAGGCTCACGAATGTACAAGGGAAACGGTGCCCAACCCTGACTTCTCTATTGTTCATTCTAAGGGGAAAGCAAGGAGTGGTAGACAACTCTCTCCTTTGGCTCTGTCTGTCTTTAAAAATTTAAACATTACTTTTTAAAAAGTATTACTAATACTCCCATGTAAAATATATATATATATATATATATATATATATATATATATATATATATATATATATATATATGATATATCTCTCTCTCTCTCTATCTCACATATACAGACTTACATACTTCTTCTTCTTCTTCTTTCTCTGCATCTTTTCCCACTTCTATGTGGGGTCGATGTTTCTGACAGCTTTCCTCCACCTGGCTCAGTCAAACACATCATCCTCTGACAACTGTTTGTCTCTCAGATCTTCTCTAAATACATCCATCCACCTTCGCTTTGATCTTGTTCTTGCTCTCCCACCAGGCACCTCCATCTGCATCACTCTCCTCCCAACATATGTCTCATCCCTTCTCTTTCCCGGGCCTTCTTTGATAGTTCCCCGACTTTAGGAGTTCATCATATTCTTTCATTTTTTATCCTGTCCATTTTTTACTCCACACATCCACCTGAGCATTTTATCTCTACATACATACATAAGGACATATAAATGTATAAAGTATATACATTAATCTCTCTTGATCGTTCAGTGGTCTAAATCACTGCCTATTGTTGTTTGTGAGCCAGACAAAGCATTTATTATTCTTTATTTCCCTTGGGTACAAGTTATTCCCAAGGCAGAGTTAAAGTAGATAATAAATGATGTTTGTAACTTGTATTCATGGACATAAAAATAACTTTATCCATGTATTGAAATGCATAATGCATACATATATGGCAGTATATATATATATTTAATTATATGCATATATATATATATATATATATAACTTTTATATAAATATATATATTATATTATATATATATATATATATATATATATATATACATATATATATATATTCTATATATATATATATATATATATATATATATATATATATATATATATATATATATATATATATATATATATATATATATATATATATATATATATATATATATATATATATATATATATATATAATATATATATATATATATATATATATATATATATATATATATATATATATATATATATGATATAATACAATTCGCTAGAAAATTGCTCCCTTTCTTTTTGTTGTGTTTCTTTATGTGTCTGCCGATCGATATTTGTCTATCGACTTAGAATACAAGGGATTAAAACCGATTGTAGGCCTCCCTTTAAGTAGATAATTTCTGATTTCGAGGCAAAAGTGAATCTGTCTGGCGTTTCTTTTCAGGCAAAACCTCCCTGCAGGCATCAGCTGAACATGACTCAACCCCTATGTGTTGGACGTGCCTCTGCCCCATAGGAGAGACAAAAGCGGAAACCAGACCAAGGTTCGCTCTCACAAGGTGCTGGATGGGATGGTGTAGAGTCGACACCCCAAATCACCGCCATGCCCTGGCCCAACGATGCCCTTAGCTCCTAACCATGTGGCCTTTCAAAGTATACTTTTCCTCTGTGAACTCCAGCCACCAACCACGTGTTCCCTTGGCTGCTGGCCTGACCGATGGCCCACTCCATTTGCTTGGCATAGCGTGAAGTTCCCATCACCTTGTCCTTTATTGAAGCCCCTGCATCTTACCATGTGGAAGAAAACTCGCCCTCAGAAATCTCAAGTCATCCATGGACTGCTTTCTGTGCTGGAACCAAATCTGCCTTATGGTAACGTGCTCTGTAAAGACATCCATTCAGTCACGCTTTTCCTCATAACATTTACTTAATTTGAGTGCCAGTAATCACCCTCTTGTCAAATGTCCGTGCTCCTCTTGTCGGCAGTATTAAGTCATTATTAATTCATCGAAGCCCTTTGGCACACCTCAGTGCAGCTTCAATTCATTATTCTTTTGTCTATTTTCATTACTGGTGTATAATGTGCATATCTCTCATTTCAGAGGGACCCTATATCGTGGAATCCTCTTGGACTGTGTCTGGAATCCCCCCAGTTTCATTCATCCCGTAGGAATCCCCTTCAGGATCAATAATCTACTTGCATTCCTCTTTCCCGTACTAATGTTATTTATGTAAATACACTCCTGTAAGTTTGCCCACGTGTTTATGTAATATTTTCCTTCAGTAGTAAGAGCCTTACGCTCATATGAAATTCCCCCTTTTTCTTCTTGTTTTATGTTTCCCTGGCCCCACGAAGTCAGAATCACAAGGCTAAATTACCCTAAATTGTTGCTACCTGTCTCACAGAGAATATTTCAAACTAGATTGCAAGGAAAAACATAAAAATGGCGACCTTTTGCCTGAGATTCTCGTTTTAGCGGTTGCATCCCCCCCATTTGTTTTCTGCTTTTGTCTGGGTTTGCATCTGCCAAATCAGCAATTAGCAAAGCTATGCTGGGTACGAGACAATTACGAACCTTTTGTGTAAAACCAGCACTCAGATCCGGAAATTCCACGTAAGTAAATTGTGTTTATCTTAGCAAAATTTCTTTTACAATTGTGACTGTTCCTAAGAATTAGAAATAGGGACGCATGTATTCACTGAGAGAAGAGAACCGCCGTATTTGATTCATTAATGCATGCCTTTCAGGATAGGTAGTTAGGAAATAACCAGTGCTAACAATTCTTTGCTTCGAGGAATAGTGCGAAATTCCTCTGTGTTAAAATCCTTGCCATATTCTTTGCTTCGAGGAATAGTGCAAAAGAAATTCCTCTGTGATAAATTTTACTTCGCATTTCGGATTAGCGAATTATTATTTAGGTGCGAATAAATTCCCACGTGGGACAAGACAAAGTCAGCTTGCATTGCTGAAATTCTCTGTGTAGTTAAAAATCGAGTTAGGTGTTAGGAAAGCGAAATTTAAACTCTGCTTATAGGGAAAATTACTAGGTCATTTTACTGTTATCCTCGCATCCTGGGAAATTCCCCGGAATCCCAGATGGTCTATAAATGGACGGGTTCATTCACACAGAATCTAAAAATAACTCCAGTGATGGTCAGACGTCCTTCACTCCCCACCCATGCCCGCGTGTGTAGCCTTTTTTTTTCATTCATTTCTCAGCAAACATTTTTCTTTGGGTTTTTTCCGTTAGTAATTTCTAAGTCCTAAGGGACGAATTGTATTTCCCAAATAAAATTCTATGTCGCACATGGCGAGAATTCCTCCAAATTCCAAGTCCTCAGAGACTCCTACTAAAATTTTACATCGCACGTGGTGAGAATTCCTCCAAATTCCAAGTCCTCAGAGACTCCTCCTAAAATTCTACGTCACACGTGGTGAGAATTTCTCCAAATTCCAAGTCCTCAGAGACTCCTACTAAAATTCTACATCGCACGTGGCGAGAATTCCTTCAAATTCCAAGTCCTCAGAGACTCCTACTAAAATTCTATGTTGCACGTGGCGAGAATTCCTCCAAATTCCAAGTCCTCAGAGACTCCTACTAAAATTCTATGTCGCACGTGGCGAGAATTCCTCCAAATTCCAAGTCCTTAGAGACTCCTACTAAAATTCTACGTTGCACGTGGCGAGAATTCCTAATTCCTGCGGGAAACCCAAAATTAAGTCTTTTTGAGACATTATGTCGTGTATTTCACACCCATCTAAGCCCTTACAGGACTGATCACTCTAGTTCGTTAGAACAACTCCTTAATTTCACGCTTCAGCCGGCCAAGTCCGTGCGTGACAAAATCCCACTACGTCTTCCGAGACGCATATTAAAATTCGTTCGCCAAGAACAACCACGTCTTTCCGAGACATTTAAATTTTAACAAAGTCTCCTCAGACTTATTGATCCACTGTCTTATTCAGACAGATCCATTCTCCTGCAGTCTGAACAATTGAGTGTTTCAGATTCCTGCATTGAGTCTTTTCAGACGTATTTGATTCATTAGAAAGTCCAGTCCATATAACCGTTACTTCAAGATGGCTAATACCAGAACCCAACAAAACGAGGACTTCAAGTTCTACATGTCCGCTGGAAAGGACATGGGACTATCAGGGCAAGCTCTGAGAGAATGGGTTCAAGAGCGAGTGGATGATGCCAAGGCGGAGAGAGAGAGAGAACAGCAGGAGAGAGAGAGAGAAAGAATTGCCCAAGAGGAGGAGAAGGAGAAAGAACGGCAGGAGAGAGAGAGAGAGAGAGAAAGAATTGCCCAAGAGAAATGAGAGGAGAAAGAACAGGCGGAGAAAGAGAAAGAACGTGAGGAGAGAGAGAGAGAGAGAGAGAGAAAGAATTGCCCAAGAGAGAAGAGAGGAAAGAGAATGGGAAGATCGAGAGCGACAGCACGCCCATGAGCTCCAGATGTTAGAATGACAGCACGCCACCCTGCCTCCTGCGGTGGGAATGAGTGCCCTCAGCCAAGCTCACTCGTTCATGCCAAAATGGACGGAGTCCGAGCCTGAAGTATGGCTTGAAAGGGCCAAACGAGTCCTGGAGTGCTGCGACCTCTCCCCCACGGAACTCTCCCTTGTTCTCACTAAATTCCTGGGCGGAAAAGCCCTCGTTGCCTACCACGCCCTTTCGGCAGAAGATAGGGGAAACTGGGAAGCCGTACGCCAAGCAGTTACGAAGGCGTACGAGATTACCCCCGAAGCGGTGGAGGAGATGTTGGAGAGAGCAGCCAAGAGAAGCAGGCCAGACTTGGTCCGATTGGGCGTACCATTCAGAGCGGGCAGTAGCAAAATGGCTCGATTCTGAAGGAAGCCACAAGCGCCGCCGAGGTACCCGAAAAATTTAAATTCGAGCATTTCCTGCGCTACACCCCTCCTGCCCTCGCCACTCATATAGTGGAAAAAGCCCCAGCCACACTCACCGAGTGTTGCCGGATAGCAGACATGTGGGAAACTCACCACCCTCAAGAAGGATCCATGGGGCGGAAGATAAATCCCCCATCCCTCCTTGGAGGATCAAATTCCCACAAGAATGGGAACTCGGGCAAGCCCCTAACTTGCCATTATTGCAAGAAGACGGGGCATTCATCCGAACAGTGCCGGAGCAAGAAACCGGCGCCTCTCTCTCCCTGAAAACCGCCCAATAACTCACCTGCGCCCTCCACAGGGGCAGCGCAGAAAGACTTTAGCCAGACCTTTTGCACGGCGTGCAAGGTTTATGGCCATTCTCTCGCATGGGTGAAATGCCTGAGCAATAAGTCAAATACTCCCACCGTTGCCTTGGCCGTCACCGATCCCAAGTCACTGGGCCCTCCCGCCGAAGGGCCCATATATGTGACCCCTCCTCAAGGGAGCCACCCCGCTCGCCGAGTCACGGCATTCGAGGACTCGGGCGTGCAAATCTCCCTCATCCGAAGGGACAGAGTTCCCTATGGAGCTATCGTCAATAGACGAAAACTCATCACGATCGAGGGAATAAATCAATTTAAAATGATACTCCCTACGGTCCAATTGAGAGTCACAAGACCTCACCAATCCAAAATTTGCAATCTTGCAGTAGCAAGCCATCTCCCCAGAGGCTATGACGTCATCCTGGGACAGGACTTTCAGTCCCCACAGAAATCACGACAATCCAGAGGTCCACATTCCCCGAATCATTCCTCGGGCGCGAGTAATCCTCCCCCGCTTCCCTCTCAGTCAAGACTGGCGCCCCCTGGGTACCAGGAGAACGTGCAGTCCCTACCAGTGCCACCTGAGTACAATGTACAGTGGCACCCTTGATCGGTTCCCGATCCAATTCCAGTGCCCGGCCCTGCCTCAGTGACAGTGCCAGGGGCCCCAATCAGATCTCCCTCCCAGAGATGCCAAATTCCTGCCGGTGCCACTTGCATGCACCGAGCAGTGCCAAGCTTCGTCCGTCCTGTCCGACGAGCACAAGAAACCTCTGATAGTGCCTGACTCTGCCCTAGTGCCAGCACCAGAGCACTACCCCGATCTCCATTCAAGGAATCCAACTCAGTGACCCCTCTCTTCCCTGGCCTGGCACCACCACCAACGTCGGTAAGAGAGACGGTTCCTCTCAACCACAGCAGAAGTTCGCCTAAAGGTGTGGCCTCGCAGCCCATGCCTGAGCTGGTCATTGATACCTGCGAGCCGCTCACGCCGCCCCCGACCACCTCCTCTCTGCCTCAGCCTGTCGCCAATGCAATTGCAAGTCAGGATTCTGCCATATCTCACTTGGCTGATGAACTACAAGAGCTGCAACGGATCATGGTAGAACCAGCACGGAAATCTCCTGCGTCAGCTGTCGCAGCAGCAGGTCCAGGTGGCACTCCGTGCTGCCCTCTGGTCTCGGGCCCTCCTCTTTTCCGGCCGAGGACGACTGTCCCATTAAGAAAGGTTCGAGGCGAAATTACCATGGGCGTGGGGATTTCCAGGTAGTTTACAAAGAGCTCTAGAGCTCCCCTGGCACCTGTGCCACCATTTCATTTTTCGAAGGTCTTGGCACCTCTAATCCAGAAGGGGATGTCAGGCCCTCCGCTATCTTCTTCCGTTCCTCAGGAACTTCTATCCCTTATCATTTCGTATTTAACCCTTTTCTTAAATTATCCCCACAAGAGGCAATTAAATACGTGATACCATTCCCCTCAAAATGTACAAATCATTGAGAATAACAGAGTGAGAAGTGGAACGCCCTTGCGCCCCTACCTTGGCACTGGGCATGTGTGTCAGCTCTTCCTGAAGGAGTCGCGCCCTTCGGGTGCACTTTTCTCGCCCTGGGACTGAAGTGATAGTCCAGGCTGTAATTTATGGGCGAAGGACGATAAATTCCTGCCTAACACAATAAAACCCTCACTCTTTTTCCCTTAGCTCTACTGCCAACATCATTTACTCTCTTTTAGTTACTTATTTATCTTTCCTTTTAATGAATCACGAGTCATAGACTCTTGCCCTTGTGATTTTAAATGCCCCTTTCGTAAGCTCCGAGAAACGTGTCCCGCCCTTCAATTGCGGTCACGTTTTCCTTCGTAAAATCTGGTTAATTTTTCCCTTTGTTATTATTATTTTTTTCTTTTCTTTTCTTTTTCCCCTCCCCTTCCTTCTAAGAACTCTGTTTGTCCTAGACCCCACGTCTTTTGTCTGCTCACCCCGTCATAATATT